>NW_025110337.1:128747-154425 GCF_011392965.1 Frieseomelitta varia | reverse complement strand
GGTACCGTATCGGTATATATTTCGGTATTTTTACCATTGTGGACATCAAATACCGATAAAATACGTATGAAAATACCGGTACGACCGTCTTATACCGGTATTAAAACCGATTTCCAAAATAGCGGTTATATTACGATAATATTGGATCAAATACCGGTATAATACCTAAACCTCAAAATATTTCGGTTTTCAGTCTCTGGTCGTGAGAATTGTAACTGGAAATATTCGAAACGCAAAATTGACAAAAAAAAAAAGAAAAAAAATACGCAACTGACAATTTGCTACCTTTTGTTTTCAATTTTGAAAATTCTAGACTCCAGTTGGTCTCATTCTTTCAGAGACTATTTCTTTCATTTCTCAGTGTGTACATTGTTTCAACTTTCAAAAACAAATGGTTTTAATCCCAAGTTCCGATTGAACATTCTTATCGATCCTATATCTTCAACCCATCTCAATATCTAAATCCTTAGATTCACCTTTTAATCAATGAATCTGGAAGTTATTTCAGTGAATTTCCATGTCTGAATTGTCGGGCGTTCGGCTTTTTAAAATTCTCGAGACCTTGGGAAACCTCTCTCACTTCTGAAAGAAATCGGATTCTGAAAATGGAGTAATATCGTACAAAAATCGCCGAACGATGAAACGATCGATGAAAAGCGTAGGAAATGATAAGCAAGCGATATTCGGATCGTGTTAATCGACCCCGACGAAAGTTTCTGATGTGACGAGTTGTTGAGTGCGCATCAAAGCGCACTCGAGAGAAAGTCGGTCGCGATATATCCAGGGACAGGAAGAAAAGACAGGATGGCGACGCAGGGGACGATGGCGTAACTCCTGTCTGCGCTCCTCTCGCGAACTTGTCGATAACAGTTTGGCACCCCTCGGGCCTTTCCACCTTCGCGCCACGAGCACCACGAGCTCCGAGAATTCAATTATCCCGTCGCAGCGACTTCGTCGAAGCTAATGCGAGACGAACGAGTCACGAGACACGACGGCCATCTTGCCAGCGCGGGCCCTCACGGTCCTCGAACCTGCTTTCGTTCGTAATTCATATAATACGTACCAACTCTGATCTTCTTTCAGCACGAAAGTTTGAGAAATTCACATTGAACATGTTTCTGTTTGAGTTAAACAGTGAGTTTGCGCTAGAATGACACGCACGTCGATAATATCTTCGACGAAAGATTGCAATATTTTCACAGTTTTGAGGGGGCGGGACAGTGCGACGAGGCCTAAGAAATTACGTATACTTTGAAGGGCTGGTAAAAAGAAGCTACGTGTTTGATTGACATGAGCTTTTGTGGTTTATTTTAACATATGTGAATTATAAAAAGCAACATTAAGAGGGGAGAAGTGAGGGCTCTTGTTTAACTTCTTAACTTTGCTTTACATTGCCTGCATCGGTGTGCATGATTCCAGCCAAATAGGATTAGTTGCAACGAAAAGGGAACAAAAGTTGAAAAGTGAACAATATTCTCTAGGGATTGACGATTCCGAACATTTTCATGTTTTGTGAAAATTATGAACACAGCAGCTATCTGTTTTTGACGTGTCGAATTCATGCCAAAAATTTCTACGTTTTTTGTTTGTATTTTTCGAAATTGTTGGAAAATTAAGAAANCGGCTCACAGTTCTTACAATTCGCAACTAAATTGAATCCAAGTCCCCTGATATTCGCTTCGCCAAAAGTAATATTTCAATCACACGATTTACACTTTATGATACTGCTTAAAGTTGTAAACAGTGACACAAATTCAATTATTCTGTATCCGCGGATTTATCATTATACCCCAAAATAAGTCGTTTTAAAGGCTGGGACCTTTTGTATCTTATTTCCAAGAGTTCAAACTACTATTTAAAACAAAACAAAAAATCGATATTTTGAAAATTTCAAACTATCCTGACCCCGTAGGTATATTTAAATATAACCCAGGCAAAACAAACAATAAATTTATTACTTCTCAATAATTTCTATCCAGCGATATCATACGGACGAAGCAAAAAAGAAAGCAACGAGTTATATATGTATACGGTCACTCGTTATGGTCCGTGAACCGATTGCCAGCGCAAAGGGTTAAGAAGCGAGCTAATTCGATTAGCCAGAATAGCTAACAGAATGGTAACAAGGTCATGAAATTTTTTTTTTCTGGAAGCCAAAACAGCGCTTTCTTTTTTGTTTCTTTTATACGCAGACACTCGATAAAAGAACGCGACAAGATTAATTAATTCGACTACGTGGAATTTTTTGTTCCATCTTCATAAAATTTTTACTCGAATAATTTTCGTCTGCTTGCTAGCTTCTCTTCCTTCGGAACTTGCTTTCCTTTATCTTCCGCAGCATCGATTTCCTACATCCTTAGACAATTACAAGTTTCTATTCTGTTTCAGCCCTCAATACCTTAAATCGCTTGAACAAAGAAGGTGAAGCACTAGCCCTCGAGGATGACCTCACAACGCACCCCACCTTGGCTTTGATGCGACGCATCCTCGCAGATGCACAGGTGAGTCTCTTTCGAGCATCGTTCGCGATCGTTGTTGTAAATTTGCGTGCAAACGCCTCTCTATCTCACTGTAAAGCAACAACATGTCACTGTAAAGTAACATGGTGGAGGAACGAAGCATTTTTTACGCACAACCTCTTGCGTGCCACGCACGTCGAAAACTTTTTGACCCAAAATTGCAATAATTCTCTCAGTTTTTAGTATATTTAAGTATAATCTAGGCAAAATAAATAATAGATTTATTACCTCTCGATAATTTCTGTCCAAGTGATATCATAGTTCAACGAGTTCAAAAAGAAAGCGACGATTTGTTGTATAGGGTTTGGTCACTCGTTATGGTCCGCAATCAGTTGCCAGCGCAAGTAGTTAACCTCTTTGTCCCAAAATTGCAATATTTTCCTCAGTTTTAGGTATATTTTCAGTATACTCCAGGCGAAGCAAATAATAAATTTATCACTTCTCAATCATTCTGTCCAGTGATATCATAGTTCAACGAGTTCAAAAAGAAAGCGACGATTTATTGTATAGGGTTTGGTCACTCGTTATGGTCCGCCAGCGCAAGTGGTTAACCTCTTTGTCCTAAAATTGCAATATTTTCTCAGTTTTAGGTATATTTTCAGTATAACCTAGGCGAAGCAAATAATAAATTTACTACCTTTCAATAATTCTATCCGGTAATGTACCGACGAGTTCAAAAAGAAAGTGACGAATTGTTGTACACGATTTTGGTCACTCGTTATGGTCCGCAATCAGTTGCCAGCGCAAGTGGTTAACCTCTTTGTCCCAAAATTGCAATATTTTCTCAGTTTTAAGTATATTTTCAGTACAACCCAGGCAAAGCAAATAATAAATTTATTACTTCTCAATAATTTCCATCCAGATATCATAGTTCAACGAGTTCAAAAAGAAAGCGACAAATTATTGTATACGATTCGGTCACTCGTTACGGTCCGCAGTCAGTTGTTAAAAGGGACACGGGAAGACTCTGCAGTATAGAAATTAGAAAATCTCGTACGACACGGATTCGTAAAAATTTCGTCACAGTTCCGCGCAACTGTGACAATAGTCCCCGCACACGTTGAAACACGGTCTGGCCACTCGTTATGGTCCGCAATCAGTTGCCAGCGCGGATGGTTAATTGAAGCAACATCGAGGTATAAGTCATAAACAACGGGGCGACGTTGCATCGGTGTAGCATAAATTAAATAAATTATTAAATGAAGTGAATAATTATTTTGATTTATTTTAAATGATTATTCAAATAAAAATAAATGATTGAGTAAATTAAATCGAACGTAACGAAATTGATCGAAGAAATTAGAAAAAAAAAAAAGGAATAAAATAAAATAAAGTAAAATGAATCGCGAATATCGACAAAGACCGGGGAAAAAAAATCATCGTGGCTGGAAAAATATTTCTCCTGCATTCTTGATAATCGCCGAGGGTAGTCGTCGAGTCGGTTGCTAGTTACCTTGTCAAAAATTCACTCGCGCAACGAGTTTTCCACGCAGGCTTCGAAACTCGTTCCCGATCAGCCAATTCATTTGTCCCTTTATTATTGATTTAATTAAACAAGCGGTCAGCCTTCTCCCATCTCGATCTCCCGTGTCGAATAAATTTTCCACGATGATGGAATAAAACAACGTCCACGCGCGTCTCTTCCTCTCCATCTTTCTCCGCCACAATTTCTTTTCAGTCTATTTCCCGGATTCTTTTTTGCCCCTTTTCTCTCTCTTTCGCGCGTGTGTATCTCGTTGCTCACAGACACACTCTTGCAGGACAAATTGCAGCCGTCTCTCTTTCTCTCTTTCTCGCCGCGAGAGTGAAAAACGAAGAGAACGATAAAAATTGAAGGGGATGCGTAGGAAGCAATTAACGGAACGTAGGAAGTCACGCGTCGTGTAAACAGGCGAGCGTCGCTCGTCGCGGTGATTCGAAAATTAACGCAATTAAACGACCGATACGTAATTAGTTGCGTAGCAATTGCGGGCAATGAGCGTTGCTACTCGACCGGAAGGGATAATGCACTGTTGCGTTCTTTGTTTGAGAGTCGTCGGGTTTTGCCTCTTTTGTTTGATCGTGCACGCACGCCGAGTGGGTTTACCGATAGATAGATAGGCCGACGAAACATCGATGATGCACTTCTTTGTCCAATTGTCGCATTTGGCCAACGTATTTATATTCACATTATCGAACGGGCCGAATATTGATTGATCCGTTACTGTGGAACACGCGGCGAAGTAGTGTCGGCCAGTAACTAGTCAGACATCGCTGGCCAGGCGCGATCTTTCGATCCGAAATGACGATCGAAATCAGCAAGAGACTGTGAAAGTAACTTTCTGAGTGGTGTTTGACGCGAGACAAACTCAACCACAGTGGAAGCTGCGTGTGAAAATAAATTGTTATTATTTGATGAGCGTGAACGTGGATCGCAAGAGTCTATGATAAACTTAGTAATCGGTGGAATAATTCGATAGAAATTTTCAATTGTCTGATGGACGAAATTGTCGCACGCTCGGTGAAAAATTGTCGACGTTTTAAATTGTTACAACAATCCAGTTGCTTTCGTCATAAAGCGTGGATTTTACCAATCTACTTTACCAACCGTACGTGAACTTTACCATGAATATATTTCTTCTTTTTTTTTTTTTCGAAGATGTTTTTGTATCGTAGAATTGTCGAGGAATTAAATAATAAAATAAAAATAAAATTGAATTAAATGAAATAAAATAATAAAATAAAATTGAATTAAATTAAATAATAAAATAAAATTTTCTATCGTGACCTTGAAAAGTCTTCTTCAACCATCGTTAAAACTTGTTGCACGATTTTGCAATGCTCTTCGCCATTTTGTCGAGCCTTGAACCTCAGAGTTCAGCGACAAAAGTTGAAGAAACTTTGACATTTTGTCGTTCAACCCTAATGCTCCAAAGTTCAATAAAATGGCGAAGGGAGGTCTTTATAAAGATGAGACTTCAGTCTTCGGGACTGTGACAGATTTAGTCACAAAGAGAATTTCTCAACGTCCTCGGAGGCGTTTGAATTTTCCCCCATTTTCGAGAACAAAAGTGGTCCTTGCTTTCCCACTTGTTACAAAGAGACAATCTAGTGAAAAAAAAAAGTAGGATCGTCAAACTTCCAGCTTGATCGCGTACAATTGGATCGTTGTACAATTTCGTTTTTTAAATAAAATTTCAGCAACTCAAAGCGCAAGCTTTCGCAATGTTTCGTCGAGTGTGCGAATTTCGTCTCCCTTTGTAGCTTATTTATTTATTTATTTATTCATTTTTTCACGGGTAAAGAAAAATACCCATTGGTACAAAAAGTGTTAAAAAGAATTTTTTTTTAATGTAATGAGGTACGAGACTGAGTGAAAAATTACAAGGAGATACTAAATAATGAGCGTTTAAAAGATGGAAATGAATGGTTAAAAACAATCGATCAAACAATGTGCATTATTAGCGTTATAAATATACGATTATATAGTATATCGATAAATATGTAATAATAATATATAATATTAATATATTAATAATATATAATATATAATATATTAATAAATATATATTAATAATAATATAATATATTAATAATATATATTAATAAATATATATTTACTTATAATAATAAAAAATTATATTAATAAATAGTTTTATATACTATATAAATATATAGTTATAATTATATAAATATTATAATAAATATATAGTTATAGAAGCCATACCAACACGTTCGATGGTATTCAATGTGAAGCAATTCAGAATGACGTAGCAATCTGGATGGGTTACATTAAGTTCAAACATTTCATTGACATTCGGGCACGAGATCAGACCTAAATATCCTCAATATCCTGACAATTGACAAAGACCGAAAGTCAGCTGTTTTCCTGCGATGTGTGATCAAGTCTGGTCAAATTTAATTTGGTTAGAACGTGCTCAACGTAAAAGTAATGAACAGAGTGTCGAGTGAATTGATTGGAACGCAAGTTGTCGGTAATATTCGATAATACGGAATCAGAGCAGAGAGAGAAGTTACGGCTGAAACGTGGCTGTAACGTCGCGTTGGTTCTTAATGGAGTAACAAACACCATTTACGTTGCCCCTTCGATCGTAAACGTCTGTATATCTTCTGATTCGTCTTCCGGTCACGATTCCCTCCCCCCCCCCTCCCCCCTCCCCCCTCCCGCGTGAAATCTCGCGATTCCAGTCATTTCCTGAAATTAACAAAAAGACGCTGCGACAGTGCGAGAACGAGGACGCGGCGGAAATTGTTGTCGACCCGATACGGCGCGCAGACACGTTTTCAATCTCGCACCTTGTCGACGAGAATGATCAATAGCACCAGGTGAAAAATATCTGGTGGAGGAGAGAAGAGGGGGGGAGGGGGGGGGAGAGACAAATCTCTCGCGAAGTTCGAGTTGAAATCGACCGTGTGAAGCCCGAGTTCTGATTTCGGTCGTCTTTCTAACGAAATTATCGTCGAAAGTGTCGAAGAAACCGGAGAAATCGGTCCCCTCTACCTCGGTTTCGAGTAATTCCACGAACGATCCGGTCTGTACAATTTTCTCGCCAACGGACTGGAATGTGGAACCGCCTCGTTCGCGTGTTTTTATCGAAATCTAGTTAAATTGAATTTAATTTAAATCTGGTGTTCACGGTGTTAATAAAATTTCCGCCATTGGTTCTGGAACTGGGATCGTTGCTTCGTGAAAATTAAAATATTCATTCGTACGTACCGGGAATTTAAACACGGATTAATACTTCCTTTCGCTGTTCGTTCGACCCTTCTAAATCTAATTTCAATATTTCGTTACGTTTTACACGCTGATCTCAATTTCTTCTTTTCCACCTTAAATATTAACTTTGTATAAATACTCGCACCAGCGAGAATATTTTTATTTCCACTGCAATGTGTAAAAAAAAAAATGAAGAGGGTCCACTTTTCGCTCTTCATTTAGTTTGCTTTAATCCCAAATGTAATTTCAATATTTTATTATAACGTACGCTGATTTCAATTTTCAGCTGAAACATTAACTTCAGTGCAAACCTGAATTAAATGAAAATATTAACTATTCCCACCACAACGTAGCCGTGTGAAACAAGAGGAAAAAGTTCTCTTTTACTCTTCATCCAGTTTTTCTTTAATTCTAAATTAATTTCTTTAATTTCTAGATTTCAATATTTTATTATATATGCGTACGCTGATTTCAATTTTCTCGGATTTATTTAATATTAACTTCAATATAAACCTTCCAGGAGTGGAGTTTTTATTTCCATCACAACGTTCGGTGGCCGTATGAAAAGCAAAGAAATTCCTTTCACTCTTCATCCAGTTTCCCTTAATTTTAAATGTAATTCTAAATATGATTTCAATATTTCATCATGCACATGCTCGTGCTAATTTCACTGTTTCAAACTTAAGTATTACCTCCTTTTAAATTCAAACTTAAGTATTACCTCCTTTTCTCATCTTAAATATTAATTCCAATACTATGGACTATTATATTAGAGTATTATATTATATTATATTAGAATATTTTATATTATGTTATGTTAGAGTATTACGTTAATATTATAAGTAAGATATTAATACTATATACAAGAATATTATATTAATATTAGTATCAATATAATATTAATCTCCAATAAAAACTTCCAATATTGTGGAATATTATATTAGAGTATTATATTAATATTAATATCAATATAATATTAATCTCCACTAAAAACTTCCAATATTATGGACTATTATATTAGAGTATTATATTAATATTATAAGTAAGATATTAATACCATATATGAGAATATTAAATTAATATTAATATCAATATTAATCTCCAATAAAAACTTCCAATATTGTGGACTATTATATTAGAGTGTTATATTAATATTAATATCAATATAATATTAATCTCCACTAAAAACTTCCAATATTATGGACCATTATATTAGAGTATTATATTAATATTATAAGTAAGATATTAACACTATATATGAGAATATTAAATTAATATTAATATCAATATAATATTAATCTCCAATTAAAAACTTTTCAAACACCTTTACCACAAATTAAAATATTTCTACTTCCACTATAAACGTATTCGGCGATTTCAGATCCTCCCCTTTTCTAATTTAAACAGTAACTCCGACAAAAACTTCGCAAATATCCCCTCCGCCGAACGAAAACGCTTCTATCACTATTAAAATATTCGGTGCTCGCGTAAAAAATAAAGAAAGTCATCAACAAGTCAGCAGTTTTTGAAATCCCGCAGCTACACGCTCAGAGTGGGCGTTAAAGTGAAAAACGGAATATAAGAATTTAAATATCACGAACAAACTCGACAAACTGTCCTCGTTCTTGCTTACCGCGCCAAATGTCCAATGCAAAACGCTGTTTGCGCTGTTCGCGACGAGTTGCACTACACTTGCTCGCGGTGGCCAGTGATCCGCGATGGAGTGCATCGTGATTCACGCGAGCACTCGCTAATGCGTTTCATCCGAAGTGTACGGGGACCAAATGAAAAATGCAAAATCAGGAGGCGCCCCCCCCCCTCCGCCACCGTTTTCCCACTCCTCTTTTCCAGCCTTTTTCTCCTCTCGCGCGGCGTGTTTGTCGAGCTGCTAAGTGGTACCCCGCTGTGCTTCCCTCGATGAATCCTCTCTCTTTCTTCAGAACCGCCCTCGGCCCTCTCCCTCTTCACCAGCCGCCTGTATTCTCAATTTTACGGAGTTCGTGGCGCCGCAACCCTCGTTGAAAAATAGTTGTATCTAAGCGAAAAACATCGAGCCGCGTTGAAACGGTTTTTGAGATGGTTTAAAGAGACGAGGTATAAAAATTCTGTGGAAAATGACAATTGGGAAATTCAGAGAGGAAAATATCGAGAAACAGAGGGAATGATAAATTGTACATTCGCCAGTGTAAGAGTTCACGTAACGACGAAAGAATATACATCTGCCTCGGTTGTTCTCGAGCTTCGATTCAACCTGAAGATTCAACCTCCGTTCGTTCGTCCCTGTTTCCCGCTGCTTTCATCCGTCTTCTCCCGGTTAAATTATTCGCTTCTCCCCTGTGGTTTCAATGGGTTTTCTTCGTGGAAGGTTATATTAGCTTGGGTATGAGAAGCTAGGCAAGTGACGTGCGCTGGAAGTTCTTTACGTGGACGATGAAACGCGTTCGCGCTACTTGTTCCGGCTCGCGAAAATTCAGATGCCAGAGAAACAGATCCTGCGTAGCGCGGCGTGTAACGTTGTAAATACATCTCTGGACCGCTAGGCGACAAACTTGAGACTCGACGGAAGAATCTCCAAAAGCGTAGCGCAATTTCGACCTGTTGTAAAAGTTCTGTCCCGCGTGGTTCGCAAAGATTCCTGGCAAATCTCGTGGCAGATTTTCAGCGAGAGCCTCCGGGAAATCTGCACGAGCGTTTCCGAGGAATTGCCGTCGATCGTCGGGTTCTCTTCGAGGCAGTAAAATTTCTCCGTCAGCACGCGAATGTGCTGCACGATGCGTTTGCGTGGGAAACGCGAGAGAATAAGTGAGAATGTAAAAAGTTGATCCAACTAACGTTTAACTAACTAATATACAACATATTAGTTGTATAACTAACTAGCATACAATTAACATCTATATATCGGTACTACAAGGGTTGATAGTCCCAGTAGAAAGTTACTCGTTCAGTGACTGTCTAATACTACTTGTTCAGCAACTTCGATCGGAACACGTACGAATTTTGTCCCATAAAAATTCGCCTCGATTCCATGCATCCGTATGCATAGTGTGTCCTCGAAATCGTGGTACAATCGGTTAGATCGGTTAGATCGTGATTCTAAAGGTTTTATTCTTCTCTTTTCGATTTATCTTTATACGTAGAATCGGACCACGATTTGCAGAGAACATCCTGTGCATGTATATCGTTCTTCGAAGCGGATACAGACGCTTCTCTTCCCTACCAAATCGGCTTACGTCGAACACGTATCCGTCTGTTCGTCTGTCAAGCCTGTTTCTCTCTTTTTTTCTTGTTCTTTTTTTTTTCCAAACATACAGCGAGCAAGCAGTTTCGAGACAGTCTCATGAATCGCCCGGTGATGGATGACATTTTCTTCTGTGCGACAGAGAATCGCATTGGCAGCACGATTCAACATAGAAGGCTCGACCAAAAGGGGATTAATCCATTACGGTCGGTGTTAAGGCACGCATAATGCCGCGTGACGCGTGAGTTCACCCGCTTGAAAAATCGTCACTCATTGGTTTGGTTCCTCTTCTTTTTTTTTTTTCTTCTTTTCGGTCCATTCACGCGCGAGTAATAACGATTTGTGGCGCTCATTTTTCTGGCGTGCGCGCGAGCGTGGAAAAATATTGCCACGCTTGCAGATATTCGTCGGCGTTTGTAATATAAATATTACATTTGAAAGATGAACTGTTCTGTTCGAAATAGACTAATATACTATCCCGCGAAGGGCAATTATTCAAATGTTTTGTAGGTTAGGTTATTCAAATATTTTGTAGGTTAGGTTATTCAAATATTATCTAGGTTAGGTTATTCAAATATTTTCTAGGTTATTCAAATATTTTCTAGGTTAGGTTATTCAAATATTATCTAGGTTAGGTTATTCAAATATTTTCTAGGTTAGATTATTCAAATATTTTCTAGGTTAGATTATTCAAATATTTTCTAGGTTATTTAAATATTTTCTAGGTTAGATTATTTAAATATTTTCTAGGTTATTTAAATATTTTCTAGGTTAGGTTATTCAAATATTATCTAGGTTAGGTTATTCAAATATTTTCTAGGTTAGGTTATTCAAATATTTTCTAGGTTGTGTTATTCAAATATTTTCTAGGTTAGGTTATTCAAATATTTTTTAGGTTAGGTTATTCAAATGTTTTGTAGGTTAATAAATAAGAGAATAGTTCATTAATGGTTAATAATAAATAGTTCAGGTTAATAACATTTCGTAGGTTAATAAATACGTAGAGAACGTGTCTAAACAGAATGAAAGATCATTAAATGATCACAGAGGTGATCCATTCGATTATTGGCCACAAATAATGATTCTCGAAGGTTTGGAAACAAGATTGCAACTTGCCAGTAACAACAGCAACAATTTTACAAAAGAGTCTCGGAATCTCTGAATTTTTGACAACTCGTGACACGAACGATGCACCGACAATCAATCGACAACAACTATATATAAATAAATAATCAAACAAATATATTATAATAAATCACAAATCTGACAATCACCGCGATGGAGTGTCGAAGAAGTCACGTGGTCAGAGTTTTATCACCATTTCTGAACGTTCGATTGCGCGGATCGCTGTGTATTCGGCGTTTGAGTGAAAGAATAATTAAATCGAGGAACGGGCGAGAGGAGGAAGAAAAAAACTGCAACTGTTAGCCGAGAGGAGTGGGTAATTTATCCACTTATGGGAGAGGTCTGTCGTGTCAATTAACGCGAATCACTTTGGCATTTTTGTTCGGGCGTAATATCGCTTATAATAACGTTACACACGTCGGCCGACCATTGGATATTTTGCAGAGATGGGGTTGGAGGGAGGGAACACCGGCGAAATATGGTAACAAGATTAATTTCAACTAAAATTTCCACGAAATGTCACGGGCCTGTACTTGTGAAACGTACGTACGCCTCGGCTGGTCGACGTGTGCCGAGTACTCCGGTAATTAAATTTGCATTCCTTTATTTTTTGCAACGCTGAAGCGAGTTGAATCAGGCCACGGCAGGAAAAAGACCACTCAAAGCTCTCCTCTCTTTTCATATGTATATACACACGTGTATATTTATATCTTCCGCTCGTCGCGAACATATCGCGGGATCGCTGCAGGGGGAATCTGAAGTGAAGCAAGCCCAACTCCATTCCCCTCTGATAATTTTTTCGTGGCATTATATCGCGATCGCTTCGAATCGTCGGCAACAAATTCTTCTCGCGAGTCGAGATCTTGGATTTCATCTCGCTGCGAATAATTTTTCGGTCGGATCTGCGGTTTGACAGAGATTTTTTTAAAGTCGAGAGAGAGGAGAGAAAAAAGGGTCGATCGTAAAAAGATCTCGACGTGGAAATGATCGAGATGATTCCGTAATTAACATAATTATTGTAATTTTGGTAAATCTCTGCGAGTAACTCTGATAAATGTGGAATTTTACACGGCTGAGATTGAAAATTACTTTGCGAACGAGATCGTAAAAAATAATGGAATAACGTCGAACATGATGAGTATCCTTTCAAAATTAAAGATCGGTGAGGAATATTATCTCGTCGAGAAATGGGCATTTTAAGAACTAGTATTATATATAATTATATATTATATTAAATTAAACAGTAATAATTATATGAATGAAATCGTGAAAATGGTGGAATTTTGAACAGGATGAGTATGCATCAAAAATCAGAAATTGATGGAAAATATTATCTCGTCGAAAAATTGGCATTTTAAGAATCAGAATTATTAAGTAATAATTATGCCGTATGAAATCGTAGAAATATGGGATTTCTAATAGGATGAGTATGCTTCGAAAATCAAAGATCAGTAAAAAATATTATCTCGTCGAGGAATCGTCATTTTAAGAACTAGAATTGCCTATAATTATAATATCATAAGATATCACACAGTAATAATTACACGAATGAGATCGTAAAAATAATGGAATTGCGAACGTGCTGAGCTCCTTTCGAAATCAAAGATTAAGTAACAAATATTATCTTGTCAAGGAATCGTCATTTTAAGAACCAGAATTGCCTATAATTGTAATATCATAATATATCACACAGTAATAATTACACGAATGAAATCGTAAAAATAATGGAATTGCGAACGGGCTGAGCTATCCTTTCAAAATCAAAGATTAAGTAAAAAATATTATCTTGTCAAGGAATCGTCATTTTAAGAACCAGAATTGCCTATAATTATAATATCATAATATATCATACAGTAATAATTACACGAATGAAATTGTAAAAATAATGGAATTGCAAGCAGGCTGAGCATCGTTTCAAAATCAGTGACCGGTATTTAAAATATTATCACGTCGAGAAATCGTCATCTCAAGAACTAGAATTGCCTATAATTATAATATCATAATATATCACACAGTGATAATTACACGAATGAGATCGTAAAAATAATGGAATTGCGAACGTGCTGAGCTCCTTTCAAAATCAAAGATCAAGTGAAAAATATTATCTTGTCGAGGAATCGTCATTTTAAGAACCAGAATTGCCTATAATTATAATATCATAATATATCACACAGTAATAATTACACGAATGAAATCGTAAAAATAATGGAATTGCAAACAGGCTGAGCATCGTTTCAAAATCAGTGACCGGTATTTAAAATATTATCACGTCGAGGAATCGTCATCTTAAGAACTAGAATTATCCAGTAACAAACCATCCCGCGAATTGGTCACTAGATAGACTAGTTGTATATGTATATACGTGCGTCAAAAATTCAATTACTCGCGGAGAGAAGCAACACGAGGGCAGACATCGTCTGAGACGAGTAGACGACAAGAATGGTGAGCGATGAAAAAGAACGCTGCCTCGGTAAATAACGTAACGCGCGAACCAGTCGGGGGAAATTTACTTTAATTTTCTCGCGGATCATGCACATCGTTAAACGAGCAATTCTCTGTTCAGCTCTCTGGCCTCTCTGGAAAGAGAGAGAAAGGGAGAAGCCTAGAAAAGACGGTCCACGTTTCAAATGCAAATAGGAAACATGCCTTCGCTCGCAGAGCTCACCTGTTTTCAGCTGATACACACAGGGAAGTCTCGCGTTCGATAAAGAGTGGAAAAGCAATTTGGCGAGTCGCCGCGGCGCGACGCCTAGTAAACAGAGAGAGAGGAGTATAATCGGGCGGTGCCCGATTCTTCGTAAGGCCAGGGCTGCAAATTATGCGTGAAAACCGAATTTCGTATTTTGGAGAACGGTGGAAGTTTGCGGTGGTGCTTGCAAACGCACCGAAACTCGTCACGTACTGTTTTAAAATCGCGCTGTTGAATTTTCTGATTTTATTCAATAATTATTTACCGTGTAATAAATATAATTTATATAATATTTATATAAATATTTGCTTATATATGTATGTATGCGGGAAGCGACGCGTTGTATCGTAACGACGACGAACGAACAAAGGAGCATTCTATGCGAACAAGATTGAGAACGCAAGGGTAAGAGGAAGACCGTGAGAGAGCGAAGAGCAATCGGCTTAGAATAGATCGCTTGCAAATCTTTCGCAATTTTTTACTTGTTTTTCTATTCACTCTCTTCTTCCTACATTTATTATTTATAATTGTCGTCAACAACAATCTTATTTGTTCTATCGACAATGTCTCTCAAGAACTATCAGTGATTATTTTATCAACGTCCTCTTGGTATTAAAATTATTCGAACCTTCCAAGACGTCTTTTCTTTCGCTCTGGCAAAACTTTGCCTTCGATTTTTTTCTTGCCTTACTCCTACATTTATTATTTATAATTATATACATCCTACATTTATTATTTATAATTATATACATCCTACATTTGTTATTTATAATTATATACATCCCACATTTATTATTCATAATTATTACCAACAACAACAATCTTATTTGTTCTATCGATAATGTCTCTCAAGAACTATCAGTAATTATTTTATCGACGTTCTCTTGGTATTAAAGTTATTCGAACTTTCCAAGACCTCTTTTCTTCCTCTCTGGCAAAGCTTTGCCTTTTATTTTCTCTTGCCTCACTCTGTTTTTCCTTCATTTATTATTTATAATTATATACATCCTACAGTTATTATTTAAAATTATATACATCCCACATTTATTATTTATAATTATATACATCCTACATTTATTATTTATAATTATATACATCCTACATTTGTTATTTATAATTATATACACCCCACATTTATTATTTATAATTATTACCAACAACAACAATCTTATTTGTTCTATCGACAATGTCTCTCAAGAACTATCAGTGATTATTTTATCAACGTCCTCTTGGTATTAAAATTATTCGAACCTTCCAAGACCTCTTTTCTTCCTCTCTGGCAAAGCTTTGCCTTTTATTTTCTCTTGCCTCACTCTGTTTTTCCTTCATTTATTATTTATAATTATATACATCCTACAGTTATTATTTAAAATTATATACATCCCACATTTATTATTTATAATTATATACATCCCACATTTATTATTTATAATTATTATCAACAACAATCTTATTTATTGTATCGATAATATCTCTCAAGGAATATCAGTGATTATTTTATCAATGTCATCTTGGTATTAAAATTATTCGAACCTTCCAAGACATCTTTTTTTTCGCTCTGGCGAAACTTTGTCTTCGATTTTTTTCTTACCTTACTCCATTCTTCCTACATTTATTATTTATAATTATATACATCCCACATTTATTATTTATAATTATTGTCAACAACAATCTTATTTATTGTATCGATAATATCTCTCAAGGAATACCAGTGATTATTTTATCAATGTCCTCTTGGTATTAAAATTATTCGAACCTTCCGAAGACGTCTTTTCTTTCGTTCTTTGGCAAAAAAAAAAAAAAAAAAAGAAAACTTTGCCCTCGATTCTCTCCTACCTCACTCTAGAAAACCATCCCGATGGAAACCACTCCTTCTCGATTTTTTTTTTCCTCTAGCTTACAAAATTTTTCCCTATTCCCTCACTTTTACCGCGCGTGCGTGTTCGAATTCGAAGCGGGCCACTTCCCGTGGGAGATCCGCGGCGCAACGGCCTGAGAAAATCGTCGCTGCTAATGCATTGGAACGCACTCGGCTCGTCCCCCCCGAGATTACGAGATGGGAATAATATACTCGCTGTAGACATCGTGACCCAGTAGTCTTTCCCCGATATGTTTACCGAGCACGGCACTTTCCGCGCGCGCGTTAACAATGCACCTTTAGCTTTCTCCTGTTCCCTCCTCGAGCATCGTTGAATATGCAACGGAATCGATCGTTCAGGTATAATGCATTTCATATATACGGCCTGTGTAGATGTGTAGTATCGTGCATCTCTCTCTCTCTCTCTTCCTCTGATCCCTCATTGAGAGGAGAATTGAATGCACGGTGGGAAACTCGGCGATGCCGCGGGCACTCGTGTCCCGCTGCTCGTTCTGTGAAAGCGTGAAGGAAACGCGGGATCGTCGTTCCCAGTTTTTTCTTTCTTTTTGTTTTCATTGCGGCTCCGGGTTTTGTTCCGCCAAATGATAACGCTTTCCTCGACGATCTTTCCCCACGTGGTGGTCTTCAATGGGGTCGGCGCGAGTGGAAAGACGGGGAGATCGCTTGATTGGACAGTTGCCTCCGTTGGAGATGATGGAACACCGTGGATGCTAACCTATTGCGCTGGTAACTGGTTCGCGGACCATAACGAATGACCACACCGTATATAAGCAGTTTTAAGGAAAAAGAAAAAAAAAAAAGAAAAAAAAGAAAAGGACTGTACCTGCGTGGAATTTTTTTTAACACAAAAGAGGAAAAATAGAGACGCTTATTTCAATTATTAAATGTAAAATGTTTCTCGAAACGAAAGAAAAGAAAATTTGAATAAATTCTTTCTTACAGAGTGGGGCATAAATAATTCCATCAAGCAAGCTAACGTCTCAAATAAAATTCATTGAAACACATGTTTAGGTGGGTTAAAAAATATCCCACCATGTATTAACTGTCACAAAAAAAAAAAAAAAACAAAAAAAGTGGGAAAATTTTCAATCCATTTAACTCCAAAGAGTTAAATCGTTTTATCCTTTCGTCGCATTCAATTCAATAAGTAATTCCCGTAACAGAGAACTGGCAACGCTGTCAATTTTTATTTTTATTTTAATTCTCGTCGCTGGTAGCGCTGCGATGCAAAGTCCGCCCGAGTCGGTATAACAGGATGCGACACGAAAATGGTAAGAGGAAATCGTCCTTTCATGCATCTCGTCTGTGATTCACATTACATTATCGTCAAATAAGAGATAAACATATTAACAAATCATCAAGTTATTAAACAATTATAATTTTTAATTTAATTTCAATTACTATAATTTATACACTATTAATTTAAATTACTATTAAATTATTAAACAGTTAATTTTTAATTTGACTTCAACTATGTTGTCATTAAATTACCAAACATTATTACTAAATTACTGAGTTATTAAGTTACTAAACGTTATTACTAAATTCCGAAGAGATAAACCGGCGGGAGGGGGAAAATCAGGCAAAATTAGGCACGAAACGCAAGCACACTGCCCTAAATGCCTTCCCGAAAGGATGATCCCCAGCGAACTGTACTAGTTCGAAGGGTCAGCGAACGATCCTCGGAAGCTTCGCGAAGACAGGAACGCCGTTGCATTCCACTTTCGATGGAATGCAACGGATCCGGAACGAAGCGTTCCCCCGTCAGACGGTCGGTCGTCGTTAGCCAGGAGTTAATTATAGAGGCGGGCGTGTAATTTCGGGCGGCGTTAAGTTTATATTCATCTGTCACGCTTCGAAAAGGTTCACTGCACCCGGTTACACTCGCGGCACGCTCCGCGAATTCGCAATTAAATGTTCCCCGGCCGGCCCGGTCGTGACTCGGCTTTGCCAGGGAATTACTGCTGCCACTGCCGGGAAAACGCGGCAAGTTTCGCTTTGATCTCCTCTTCCTCTGCTTTTAACCCTTTCGCCCGGGCCAAGTTGTTGCTTGGACAATATTCCGGGGCCGGATCGCCGGGATTTTCCGTGTTACTTAACTAAGCTAAACGCGAACGATCAGAAAGAGAGAGAGAGAGAGAGAGAGAGGGGGGGGGGGCACAGGGTTCCTCGCGACGTGGAACAACTTAATAACGAGCGTCGGAAATTTTGAAATTTGCAAATTTGTTCCCTGCACTACCACGAGGCGGGTAATTGGATCTCGCGAAGGTTAGCTACGAAGGTTAGGTTAGTCGAAGACTAACCTAAGGAGAGATTCGTGCGAAATTTCTGAACGAATTCATCAGCTATCAGCCAAGTTGCGATTTTCGAAATTTGTCTGAAAGGAAAAAAAAAAAAAAATAAGTCGATATGTTGTTTGATAAAATTTTTGTTTACTACCAACTTCTAATACTTTTCTTCGGAAAAAATCCTCCCCTGTTTTTCGATGCAAACAGTTTTCTTGCTACATGTATTTCACGGCGTTCGTTCAATCAAATTATTTCATCTCAAATGGGTTAAGAGCAGTCGATTCACGTTGAAATTTTCTCATTTCCTCTTTCCTCAAATATTCTCCACAGAAATTCAGAGAAAGCTTACGAATCGTTGTCCTTAGTTGTTGTATCTTAGTTAGAAAGGCAGAAGTATTTAATCACTTGCGCTGGCAACTGATCGCGGACCATAACGAGTGACCGAATCGTCAAATTATTGAGAAGTAATAAATTTACTATTTATATGAATTTTATTATTATTTTATTATTATTAGAAGTAATAAATTTATTATTTATATAAATTTTATTATTATTTCATTATTATTAGAAGTAATAAATTTATTATTTATATAAATTTTATTATTATTTTATTATTATTATTATAAATTTATTATTTGTATAAATTTTAGTGTCATTTTATTATTATTATTATAAAGTTATTATTTGTATAAATTTTAGTATCATTTTATTATTTTATTATTATTATTATAAATTTATTATTTGTATAAATTTTAGTATTATTTTATTATTTTATTTTATTATTATTTATATATTATATTTTATGTTCTGCTTGGGTTGTACTTAAAATATACTTGAAACTAGAGGAAATATTGCAATTTTCGGACAAAAGATTCTCGCACGCTGACGTGGCACGTGTCATTCCAGCGCAAAGAGGTTGAAGGTGAAAATATTTACGCGAGTTCTCAATTAATACGAGCGATCTTGTCGCGACTACGAATGTTAATACACTTAAGGGCGAGGGGGAAACGTGTACAGAAAAATGTAGGGAATACAGCGAGACATCAAAGGGAGGTTCGAGAGATGAAAAACCCTGGAAATATACAAATCCAAGATGGCCGGATATCAAAGAACCGGTAGGTAGAGAGACCGGCAAGAAGTAACCATCGCGATCAATCCAATTAATTCGTGCCGACTTAATCCCCCTCCCCCTTTCGCTTAGGCCATCGTCAAGGGTCTTCTCGACGTTTTCAGCGTTTCTTGTAATTCTAGAAATTACTTCCCTCTCCCTCCGAGGTCGGCAGAGGCTGGATTTTCCTTGCGTTATTCGTTCGCGTAAGCTGGCTGGCTTGCATCGTTGCGATTCGCCGCCGATGCAATTAGAAGACGCCCTCGAAATTAACGTGCATAACTATATAGCGGCGCCTAGCGCTCGTGTTCAACGCGTCGAGCCGAGAAGGAAAAGCGCAACGATGACATTCGCGCTTCTCGGCAACAATTAAATCGCTCTCGTTAATTGGAGATTTTAAGGGAAACCTGGCTCTCCGCTGCATTTATTACGGAAACGTTGTAATCGTTGAGCTAACACGACACAGAATACACAAAAAGAATCAAACTTTCGTACACGTAAATATTGGAGACGTTTCACACGCAAATTCGTATCTGTGTGATGTGCAATTATTTTTCAGTTTGCGCGTCGGATCTACGACGAAGTTGAGGAGAAACACAAATATTTGCTCTTCCTTTAACCATTTTAACGTCGATCGACACACAGTTGTGTCTGAGCGAAAAAACATCGAGTCGAGCTGACACGGTTTGAGATGGTATAAAAATTCTGTGGAAATTGACAATTGGAAAATTCACAGAGGAAAATATCGAGAAACAGAGGGAATGATAAATTGTACATTCGCCACTGTAAGAGTTCACGTAACGACGAAACAATGTACATCTGCCTCGGTTGTCCTCGAGCTTCGATTCAACCTGAAGATTCAACCTCCGTTCGCTCGTCCCTGTTTCCCGCTGCTTTCATCCGTCTTCTCCCGGTTAAATTATTCGCTTCTCCCCTGTGGTTTCAATGGGTTTTCTTCGTGGAAGGTTATATTAGCTTGGGTATGAGAAGCTGGGCAAGTGACGTGCGCTGGAAGTTCTTTACGTGGACGGCGAAACGCGTTCGCGTTACTTGTTCCGGCTCGCGAAAATTCAGATGCCAGAGAAACAGATCCGGCGTAGCGCGGCGTGTAACGTTGTAAATACATCTCTGGACCGCTACGCGACAAACTTGAGACTCGACGGAAGAATCTCCAAAAGCGTAGCGCAATTTCGACCCGTTGTAAAAGTGCTGTCCCGCGTGGTTCGCAAAGATTCCTGGCAAATCTCGTGGCAGATTTTCAGCGAGAGCCTCCGGGAAATCTGCACGAGCGTTTCCGAGGAATTGCCGTCGATCGTCGGGTTCTCTTCGAGGCAGTAAAATTTCTCCGTCAGCACGCGAATGTGCTGCACGATGCGTTTGCGTGGGAAACGCGAGAGAATAAGTGAGAATGTAATAAGTTGATCCAACTAACGTTTAACTAACTAATATACAACACATTAGTTGTATAACTAACTAGCATACAATTAACATCTATATATCGTTGTTCGGTACTACAAGGGTTGATAGTCCCAGTAGAAAGTTACTCGTTCAGTGACTGTCTAATACTACTTCTTCAGCAACTTCGACCGGAACACGTACGAATTTTGTCCCATAAAAATTCGCCTCGGTTCCATGCAACCGTCTACATAGTGTGTCCTGGAAATCGTGGTACAACCGGTTAGAGCGTGATTCTATCCTCTCCGAGGTAGTACAATTTTTCTAGCGTGCTGGAAAACGTTGCGAGATGCGTTTGTGGAGAACGCATCGCGAGATATGAGATTTGTCGCGTGTAATTCGAGTTTGACCTACATCGGGGGCTCGGGCAAGGGACGTATGATTTAAATAGCATGGCGGTCCACATTTCCTGTTGTCCCGTGTCACGCAGCCTCGTCGCCGTTAATTCTGTAAGCCCCCCGTAGTTGTGAATGGCCATAATTCCTCCGTATAATCATATTCTTCGTGTATTCTGCTCTGGAATTAAACGTGCTCGAGCCTCCCCCAGAACGATGAAACGGATACTTATTGTATAACTGGTGGAACATTGTCGGTTATGGATGCTTGACCGTTGCTGCAACCATAAGCGAATTAATTGAAACCATTTATCTCGATCTCTGTACTTTGTCGACGAAAACGATCCAACGTAGAGATTGAATTGCACAGAATGCTGCTATAATTATACGTTACGCGTTATAAAATTTCGAGAGTTCGATTCCACTTTGTTTGTTTACAACATTATCGGTAAACTTTCCAGATTTCCGTCTTTTGCTCGAGTTTAGTCGATGTGCACACGACGGAAGTTTAATTGATAATGATTCTCCTCTCAAGGTTAATATATGTTTCAGTCGTCAGTGATTCAGAACAGTTGACAATTTTTTTCAAACTTCCAAATTTGGTCGATGTGCACAGGAGAAGAATTCAATTCGTAATGAGCTCTCCGTATCGATTGACATTAATCTGATTTTGCGATCGTTAATGATGCGATACAGATAATGAAAATTTCTTAGAAATGTATTAGTGACTCGATTACTATAAATGATTAATTAAAAATTTTAAATAGAACTTCGAAATGTTATAGAAGAGAATTTATTGTTTAACTGTTACAAATAAGTTGTTAGAAATATTAGATAATATTTAAACAATTGGAATATTCAGAAATATTATTTAAAACTCACTTCTAAATTTTGCTCGATGTGCACACGACGAAAGTTCAATTGGTAATGAGCCTCCGTACCGCTGAAGGTTAATTTAATGTTCCGATCGTCGATGACCTGTTGATAATTTCTTTGTAGTATTTCGAAACAGTTTTCCTATTATACTAATCAATAATTTTCAGATTTCTATCGCAAGGTTACACTTTCATAAATATGTTACAATGTCAAATGTAATAATTTATAAATTTTTTTATCTATAACTGACTAAAACTAAATTTACACTTTCATATTATTAATTTTTACGTTATAACTGCATTGATGTATATTAAATAGAAACTAATGTAAAGGAAAGTTATGTAGTCAAAAATCGAGTTAAGCAGAATAACACACAACAGAATAATAATCGAGAATAACATATAAGCGCAACATATAAAAATTTTCGCTCGTTTATTGTTTTCAGCAGGAAATATATGTATTATGTAACTATCTTTTCCGTTTTTGTAAATAAAATGATTTAATTATTATAAATGAATCACTGAAATTATGAAATAATGCTTGGGAATTCAATCACTGATTCAATTGTTATAAGTACATAGTTAAAATTGATAATCTACAAAAATATCATCGAAATCCATTATTCGACAGTTTGAATAATTCATTTGAAACAATTAAATTATTTCGACAACATTTCTAGACATTATTTAATAATTTTCACAACTTTTACATTACGATTAAACAAATAAATTAATCATTTCATTCAGTAAGTCAAAGTCACTTCTCTTAAGTACTTTGATCAAGATTTTTATAAATTATTAGTTAAAAATTTTGAATAACACTTCGAAACGTTACAAAAGAGAATTTATTGTCTAATTGCTGCAAGTAAGTTATTAGAAACGTTACATAATGTTTAAACAATTAGAATATTCAGAAATATTATTTAAAAGTTTAATCGATGTGCGATGAAGGTTATTATGACTATAATGACTATAATGTTTATAATGACTATAATGTCGGTTATTATGACTATAATGACTATAATGTTTATAATGACTATAATGTTTCCCTGCTTAACCTTCAGGTATATTCAGTGATGAACAGCAGGTGGTCATCTTTGTCAATATTTTCAAAAAATCATTTTTGTATTCAATTATCAGTAATTCAATTATTAGTTTTTGTCATAGCCTTTTTCACTCTTAGCCATTTTTATTGTTTCATAGCCTTCATTAATTTAAGGCAACACCAAATACTGTACTTTCTATATTTTTTACAAAATGAAACTACGTTTGCACGGTCTTTGATCGGTTAAAGATTCACCATTATTTTTGACTTTTATAATTTCACCATCAATTCAACTTTTAAAGATCAACGTAGCCTTAAAACAGTTTTAAAAATTTTCTCTTGCAAAAGAGAATTGCTACGATCTCCTCGGTGCTATATCTCTTTTTTTTACTTTTGTTTCACTTCCACTTATTGTTAGATTCCTAAGTTGAAAGAAATTCACGCTAGACTACAAAGACCTACCTCGTCCTTTCGGACGGGGCTGCAGTCTCCCAACTTGTCACACTGACAACGAAAGATGGAAAACTCTATTCTAGTACAATGACAGTAACAAAAGTAACTCTACTCCAGTGCAATGACAGTAACAATAGTAACAACGGACGAAAAAAGAGAAGAGAAGAGAGGAGGTACCCCTAATTTCGTCTCAAGTTAAATAAACGTGTCTTTGTACAGAATGCGCTCACAGTGAATTGACAAATATTAACTATCTTATAATTAACTAAAACTAAGACGCACGCATCCCACGATGTCCCTGCGAGATCCCTCGTCGTCCCAGATATTAACTGTCTCATAATTAACTAAAACTAAACGCACGCAACTTAAAACTAAGACGCACGCATCCCACGATGTCCCTGCGAAATCCCTCGTCGTCCATCGGTGGGGGTCCAATAGTTTATTTATCAACCAATTGTACCTACAGTTCAGTTTAGATCGTGGAAATGGAGAATGAACAGAAATTTTCACGGTCTAAAACTGAACTGTAGGTTGCGTAGTACTTAGCTTGATATCGTTTCACAAACATTAAAGTTTATCAATTACCGTTTTACAATTTAGCTTGATAACGTTTTACAAACTTTAATGTTTGTAAGACGATATCAATTACCAGGTCTCACCACGAGGAGGTAACTACGCACGAGACCCGTCCCGGGCCCTAATCCCAGCCACCCTCCATTACATTCAAACTGTACTCGGCATTCTTAAGGAATGCCAAGATTTTATTCTACTTGGCCCGGGGTTATGAACAAAGGAGACAAACGTTCCATAGTTCAATCTCAAACTTAATTCTAAATCTTAACTCTAAAGCGCATGAGACTCAACTATGGAACTCTGTCTCCCGAACAACGATCGCGTTAACAATCATACAATACGTACATTAAACACAATCGTATATTACATAGATTACATACATTATATACGATCATACATTACATACGAATGCAAGTCATACAGTATATCGCAATCACTCACAGTCTTTCATACTAACCACACACTCATCACACATGAAAGTTATACAATAATTGTACAATAACTCGCAGCCCTAACAACGCATTTTGTATCAAAGACACGTTCATCGAACTTTTAACGAAATCGAGAGTACGAAATTATCAACACGCTTCAATATCGTGTTTTACAAGGGATATAACGCGTAATGAAGCCGCGTTCAACTTTCGTTGTCAGTATGCCAAATCGGGTTCCGAGCACTTAGAGGCAAGTAGTTTTGCGCTACCCTCAACGACACAGTGGGGTTCCGAAGAACCACTGGAGCCGGATTACAAAGGACGCTAGACTACAAGAGCCTACCTCGTCCTTTCGAACGGGGCTGTAGTCCCCTAACTTGACGCAGTGACAACGAAAGTTGGAAACTCTACTCTAGTGCAATGACAGTGTCAAAAGTAACTCTATTCTAGTGCACTGATAGAAACAATTGTAACTGTATTGTAGTGCTGTGACAGTAACAATAGTAACAACGAACGAAAGAAGGAGGTGTCTATAATTTTGTCTCAAGTTAGGTAAACGTGTCTTTGTACAGAATGCGTTCACAGTGACTTTACTAATTAACAAAAACTAAACGCAACTTAAAGCTAAGACGCACGCAACTTAAAACTAAGACGCACGCTGTCCCCACGATGTCCCTGCGATATCCCTCGTCGTCTCCCAGATATTAACTGTCTTATAATTAACTAAAACTAAACACACGCAACTTAAAACTAAAACGCACGCATCCCACGATGTCCCTGCGAGATCCCTCGTTGTCCATCGGTGGGGGCCCAATAGTTTACTTATCAACTAATTGTACCTGCAGTTCAGTTTAGATCGTGAAATAAAGAATGAACAGAAATTTTCACGATCTAAACTGAACTGTAGGTTGCGTAGTTCTTAGCTTGATATCGTTTCACAAACATTAA
>NW_025110337.1:92962-128264 GCF_011392965.1 Frieseomelitta varia | reverse complement strand
GTTAATGAGCCTCCGTACCCCGTAAGGTTAATTATATGTTTTGGTCGTCAGTGATCCACAACAGTTGATAATTTTTTTTTTAACTTTCTAAAATTCGGTCGATGTACACACGACGGAAGTTTAATTGGTAATGCTTATCCGCTCAAGGTTAATATATATTTCGGTCGTCAGTGATTCAGAACAGTTGACAATTTTTTTCAAACTTCTAAATTTGATCGATATACACAGGAGAAAAATTCAATTCGTAATGAGCTCTCCGTATCGATTGACATTAATCTGATTTTGCGATCGTTAATAATGCGATACAGGTAATGAAAAATTTTTTAGAAATGTATTAGTGACTCGATTACTACAAATGATTAATTAAAAATTTTAAATAGAACTTCGAAATGTTATAGAAGAGAATTTATTGTTTAATTGTTACAAATAAGTTATTAGAAATATTAGATAACATTTAAACAATTGGAATATTCAGAAACATTATTTAAAACTCACTCCTAAATTTTGATCGATGTGTACACGACGAAAGTTTAATTGGTAATGAGCCTCCGTACCCTTAAGGTTAATTATATGTTTTGGTTGTCAGTGATCCACAACAGTTGATAATTTTTTTTTCAACTTTCTAAAATTCGGTCGATGTACACACGACGGAAGTTTAATTGGTAATGATTCTTCGCTCAAGGTTAATATATATTTCGGTCGTCAATGATTCAGAACAGTTGACAATTTTTTTCAGACTTCTAAATTTGGTCGATGTGCACAGGAGAAAAATTCAATTCGTAATGAGCTCTCCGTATCGATTGACATTAATCTGATTTTGCGATCGTTAATAATGCGATACAGATAATGTAAATTTTTTTAGAAATGTATTAGTGACTCCATTACAGCAAATGATTAATTAAAAATTTTAAATAGGACTTCGAAATGTTATAGAAGAGAATTTATTGTTTAATTGTTACAAATATGTTATTAGAAATATTAGATAATATTTAAACAATTGGAATATTCAGAAATATTATTTAAAACTCACTTCTAAATTTTGATCGATGTGCACACGACGAAAGTTTAATTGTTAATGAGCCTCCATATCCCTTAAAGTTAATCATATGTTTTGATCATCAGTGATCCACAACAGTTGATAATATTTTTTCGAACTTCTAAAATTTAGTCGACGTGTACACGATGGAAGTTTAATTGGTAATATGTCCTCATACCGCTCAAGGTTAATATATGTATATATATTTTCTTTACCCTGTCCTTTATTTTTTTTTTTTTTTTAACTATCTTCTCGTCTTTCGCTTCGAGATTCATTTGCTAATTAAATTTCGCGAAGGGCCCTTAGGATTGTCAGTCAGGAAAGGAAATCCGAGGGAATAAGGAAAAGGATTAGTTTCCTTGCCCTCGTTGCGCAAGATAAATTGCCCCGGGGCGCGATGAAACCCGTGGCTGAAATTGCAATTTCATAAATTCGAGTGGATCCGGTAATGTTCATTCTCCACGCTGTCCCTTCTCTTTCTCCGTTATCCTCCTCGTTTCTTCTTTTTTCTTTTTTCTTCTTCTTTTTTATTTTTTGCTCGTTCGATTCCCGTTTTCATCGGTGGCTACTACGTTGCAACGACGAGCATGATAATTACTGTATCCTCTGCTATGGTATATTATAATTACACTATAATTACGTCTGTGCTTTTTAAACACGAATTTTCCCTCCGCCAACCACGAACGAAGAACGAAAATTTCAAAAAAAGAAGACGCTTTTTTTTCAAGAAAAGAGATGCGTGATGTAAGATAATGGAGTCGAGCGAGAAATTTCGTCTACATTTTTTCTACACGGCTACATTCCCGACGTTTCTGAGAGAGCGTCGAAGAAGAAAGTCAGGAAAATTAAACTATCAAGTTAACTCTCTTCCGCCATGACAGGAGCAGACATATCGGGTTAGAAGAATTTCTCTCGTTTACAACGAATATTTTATACAAGTGAAACACACTTGTATATTTTATATACTTAATTCTTATATAAATTTATATTGTTGCTTGTAAATGTTTATAATAATTTGTATAATAAATATTATATAATTTATGATATTAATATTATTATATTATGTATATATATTAATATTATAATTTATTTATATATTATAATATATTAATATTATAATTTATTTATATATTATAATATATTAATATTATAATTTATATAAATTTTAATTATTGCTTATATTTATATTTCATATAAATACATTTAATACAATAATAATTATTATTAATATATATTATTAATAATATAATTAATAATTATACTATATTTATTAATTATATAATTATAATATATTATTATTAATATAATTAAATTATTACAATAATTATAATATTAATAATGATAATTATTATTAATATTATAATAATATTAATAATTGAAAATATAAATATACAAATATTTTATATTTTATATAAACGATCAACCGAAAGTACTTGCGCGCGAGAAAACGCGAAGGTGTTTCGAATGTGACCTGGAGAATCAAAATTTGCTTGGGAACGTTGAAACTCTGTTTTCCGATTGAAACGAGAGGAAGAGCCAGCTAGGGTTAGATCAACGTATCGAGTCGCAGAACGCTAGTGCTCGTAGCAGAAACGATAATTGCATCCGCGTATCTTGTCGGACAGTTTATCGATAATCAACAGGAAGAAAGAGCAGCGAAACGACGTCGGTGGTGTTCGGTCTTGCGAGATCTCGATAATGTCGGTCCCGATACCATCGACCGCACATCGGTTCCCCTGTCCAGTAGTCTGTCCAACGTTCTATTCCCCTTGAAAGATGTAATCCTCCCGAAACCAGTTGACCTACGTGTCAAGGGAAGCTACTGATAATACGACTTTGATACGCAGGTTTTTTTTGAAATTCCCTGTTAGCCCAACGACACATTTTTTTAATGTAGGTTTAAATAAACTATTTAAATATTATATATATATATATTAATATAATATTAAATATTATATATTTATATATTTTATATATATTAATATAATATTTAAATATCATATATATATTAATATAATATAAAAATTAATATTAAATGTAAATATATTAAAATAATTAAATATGATGAAATTTTGTTAAACATAAATTTTATATTTAACATTGAAAATAAAATTATAATATTAGAATAGTTTTATATTATTGTACACTTTTTATAAAAATAATATTATTTATATTTTATATTTTATATTATTATATAGTTTTCATAAAAAATTTTATATAGTTATATAGTTTTCATAAAAATCTTTTTCAGAAATAGTTTCATATTTGTTTAAAAATTTCATTGAATAGAAAATAATAACTTTATATATATATTAAAAGGGTCATCATTCTGTAATAAAACTAATCGTCAAAGGAATGGAAAATTTTCGTTTCTAAACTCGTGTTTTTTCGTATACACGGTGGAGATAGCATAGTCAACACCGACGTAATTCAATACGAGCGAAAAATGCCCGATGTAATGCATATTTCATGCCACGTTTTTCGCCAGGAAGATGAGAATCCTCTCGTTGTGGAAGCCGGATTGAACTCCACATTGTCTTTGAACTTTCGATCATAATTATTACCCTAAGGGCGTGTCGGTTCTCCCACAGTGTTTTTGCACGGAAACCACACTTCGTTATTGCGCGTTCGTGTTGAAATTAAAGGGAGTACGAGTAACGAATAACTATTTTAATAATTTCTCGAAAGCGAGAAACAACAGAGGTATTTCGTTTAACAACAAACATGCGGTGGAATGGAAATTCGTGAAATACGAGGCACGATGTAACAATAAAATTTGCTGCGTGTGCTTTAATAACTGCACCTTTTAATTATTCTATTCAGTCGCGAGTATTTGTTGCATATGGAAACAAATCGTTTGTCAGACGAGTCTGGAAAACTTGAAATATCTACAATTGAATCACAAAATTTTCAGAAAAATTTCCTTAATTTCAATTTATTTCAATTTATAAAAATTCTGTGATGATATATTATTGCCAATTACGTTACATCATCATAATTTCTGTGACAATAGCGCGTGTTCTCAAACATAGTCAAATACGAAAGGACCTGTTAGACTCACACATAAACACACAGTTTAATAATTAATTTTCTTAATTTTAATTTATTTCGATTTGTAAAAATTCTGCGATGATATATTATTGCCAATTACGTTACATCATCATAATTTCTGTAACAATAGCGTGTGTTCTCAAACTTAGTCAAATACGAAAGGACCTGTTAGACTCACACAAACACACAGTTTAATAATTAATTTTCTTAATTTTAATTTATTTCGATTTGTAAAAGTTCTGCGATGATATATTATTGCCAATTACGATACATCATCATAATTTCTGTAACAATAGCGTGTGTTCTCAAATTTAATCAAATACGAAAGGACCTGATAGACTCACATACAAACACACAGTACGTTTAATAATTAATTTTCTTAATTTTAATTTATTTCGATTGTAAAAGTTCTGCGATGATATATTATTGCCAATTACGTTACATCATCATAATTTCTGTAACAATGTGTGTTCTCAAACTTAGTCAAATACGAAAGGACCTGATAGACTCAAACTTAGTCAAATACGAAAGGACCTGATAGACTCACATACAAACACACAGTACGTTTAATAATTAATTTTCTTAATTTTAATTTATTTCGATTGTAAAAATTCTGCGACGGTATATTATTGCCAATTACGTTACATCATCATAATTTCTATAACAATAGCGTGTGTTCTCAAACATAGTCAAATACGAAAGGAGCAATGGCGACAGGATCTGTCAGGCTCACTCACAAACACTCACACAGAGTATTATCCGCGAGGTCAGGCCCATTGAACAGAAATTTATCGGCGATCCAGCGATTCACGATGGTGTGAAAAGGGCGAATACGGTCGCCGGGGTGGATTCGGCGCGACGAAAGGAAAACGAAAGACGCCTCTGGGAACGCAACAAGTTCGCGATGCCTTTTATCCTCACTGGCTATCCTTTTTGTGTCCCTGGAACTTGGCCAACGTTACTGGCTCACCGCTACCTATCAAATCTCTCTCTCTCTCTCTCTCTCTCTCTCTCTTTTCTCTTTATTCTCTGTGCTTCCCTTCAGGTTCTTATCTCACCGAAAATGCAATCAAACATCTCGTTAAGCGATCATCCCGTTACAGCGACTACGATCAAACGTCGTTGGCCGTGTAACGAAATTGAAGACTGTTAGTTGTCCCTCTCTTCGAGGTTAATTGTTTCCTCGTCGGCAGTTGACGTGATTTCCACTTTACGAATCCGTTTATTGAAGTTGTTTCTTTCCTTTCTTGTTTCCTTAAGCAACATTTGAACACATTGGCCTGATTACGATCTAATATCATTAGTATTTCTGGTTAATCTGTGAGCAATTGAAACGCGAGCGACAATTCATTCACAGAGTAGTGTTTCACTGGCCGCGTTCTCTGTACAAATTCTCGACGTGGTCGAAAATACGTATACAATGTACGTCGATATATACTGGAAGATCAAACGTCATCATCTTAGGCTCTTACTGATCTCGGCTGGCGTGCCTTTCGGACGCTGGCACCTCGTTACAACCTCGTTTCGATATTCCTGTCTAACCGCAACAGCTACATTCCGTAATCATTGACCTACCTCAATGGACTGGCTGCTGAGTTAGCCAGAACAAGAGAAGCTCTATCTATTATTCCGTTCCGAGGGTTTCCACCATCATTCCCGAGGATTGGCCTTATCTGCAGAACCTGGCCCCGCCGTCTTCGTGCCACTACCCTTGATTACAATTCTTCTCCAAATCTCACACAGCTAATCTCACACTCTCTGATTAATACTCTTGCGCTGGGATGACGCACGTCTTTTGTCCCAAATTGCAACATTTTCTCAGTTGCCATGTAACCCAGGCAAAACGAACCGATCAGTTTATTACCTCTTGGTAATTTCTATCCAGTGACATCACACCGGCGATGTTCAAATGAAGAAGAAAGCGACGATTTATTGTATACGGGTTCGGTCGCTCGTTATGGTCCGCGCAACCAGTTGCCAGCGCAAAGGGTTAGCGGAGGTTCTGGTAACCGAGATTTTTCAACAGAAATGCGAGAAAGTGGATCGTGGATAGCAGAAGGACAAGGCCAGTGTTTCAATAGATAATTATTTTCCTTTTTTCTTTTTGTTTTTTTTTTTTTTTTTTTTTTTTTTTTTTTTTTTTTTTTTTTTTTAAGGGAAATGGAACTTTGTCGTGGAAAATTAAATTATTGAATACAGCTTGTTTTCAAGTTCTGACTCTCAATGGTGGAATAACGATGAAGGGATTAATCGTCCCAAGTAAGGTGACATGTTCCTCAGCCTCGAGACTATACTCGTCATAGAAAAGGTGGGATTTGTTTTGTTTAATGTCGAATATATTCGAGTACACTGTGTAAAAGAAAAATTCGCTTTTGTTATTTATCGTAAAGTTTAGGTAGAAAAAAATTATATATACATTTGTAACTTTAGCACGTTTCAGAATACCTCGAGGTAACGAAACAAAAAACAAAGAAAAGTAAAATTAAAAATTTCTCAAAGAAACGAAAAAAAAAAAAAAAGATTTATCATTTTATTTATAATTTAACTCAATCTTACAGCAAGTGCATTTCGTCTAGAAATAATTAAGCACACCGTTACGCATTCCGAAAGAAAATCACGATTCCACCAAAACGAGATACATTCCAAATATATACACGCGAGAAACCAACGTCTGGACGCGAATTGTCCCTACATCTGTCGATCTTCTCTTTAGCGACAATCTCATTCCCTCCCAATTCCCTCGAAGCGAGACGCACGTTCTGGAAAATACAATAGCGACGCACGTCTCGACGTGCCTCGTTTCTCTCTATCATCCAACGATCTACATTTCCACCTTCGAGAGTCTCTCGTCACCCAATTTCCCCATTCTCCTCAAATATTCTAGAAAATATTCTACAAAATCAACGTTGTTGCTGTCCTACGTACGTCGATTAACTGACAGCAGCCACACGTTTAAATATCCGAGCGATCCTTTGTGCGCCGTGCCGAGGGAAACCAGGCACGAACTTTCTGCACTGTGGCGCGAGTCGATACAATACGACAGAACCGAGCGGCGAGAACACTGCTTTTGGAACGGTCAGTACAACGAGAACGGCGCAGCGGGTGGGGGGAGGCGTCGGTGGAGGGGGTGGGGGGTGGGGGGTTTACAATGAGATTCGTGTTCGCGCGGCCAGGCTTATTAAATATTGCGCGGCTCGCGTCGAAGCAAAACTTTTATCTTCGGGCCCGCGGTGTGTGTTTGTTCGTGTTTTACCTCGGACCCGGCATTAACCGGGTTCGTAACTCGGCGAAACGTCGGTGCATAACGTAGCTCTACCCGCCGCGAGTTGCAGACCTCGTTGGCAACTTCATGGAACTTTCAATGCCTTCCCCCTTCCCTCGTTTTCTCCTCCTCTCTCGCCGTTCGTTTGTCCCCTCTTTCGCCGCGATGAGACGGGGCGGTGGCTGAGCAAATAAGGGGCTGCGCACCATTATTTCATCTCACCGAGATCAAAATTCGCGGCGAAAACTTTCGGCCCTCCCCTTTTGGGAAATTTATCGCCGTTCGTTGATCTTTTCGGCTGAGAAACGTTTCGTTCGTCGAAATTAAGATCGAGATGCACTTTCGGCTGAGATACTTTTTACACGTAGAATGACAAGTTGTCTCGATTAGGTAACTTTGACGAGCGAATAGAAATCAGTTGAGAAGATCGCATGTTTGTTTCTGACAGTCGTTTTCGTTATTGAGAAATTTCTTTCTTCCAAAATAAAGAGTGGGCCGAAAGTTTCTTCCCTCTCTTCTATTTTCTTTTTTTTTTTTTTTTCTTTTTAACATCAAAATATAAAAAGAAACTAATTTTATTTAGTGTATTAATTAATATTAATTGAATTAAATTTTAAATTAGCGCGCTTTAATCTGTGAAAAGAATCTTTTTTTAAATATACAGTGAAAAGGTTACGGATTTGTTTTAAGTAGGAAGTGACTTTTGGCCCATCCTATATTTTTCACGCAGAGGTGATTTTTCACACGAAGCAATAAGCTGAAAGTATATGTCATTTATATCTTGATTGATTAAGTGATTCGTTGAGAAGGTCACATCTTCATTCTGACAGTCGTTTTCATCATTGATTCGTCGTTCGACACTGCAAAATGATACTTTAATAAAATCGCCTGAATTCCTCTCTGGCAAAATATTTTTTTTACTCGACTAAAACGAGAAGTCAAATTTTATATTTTTCATGAAACTAAAAGTCAAAAGTATGTGTCATATATATATATATATATACATATATTTTGATTGATTGAGTTATTTCACGAGCCAATAAAATCAGTTGAAAAGGTCGTATCTTCATTTTGCTAAACTGAAAAACATTTCTCAAAAGAGAATTCTCAAACGAAATCGTCCGAATTAAGACATTTATTATAGAAATGTTTTCTAACGAAATATCTTTCACACGATTTTTTTCATCGCGTGATCCTACACGAAGCAACAAGTCAAAAAGTATTCGTAGTCTTGATTGATTAAGTGACTTCACGAGCAATAAAATCAATTGAGAAGGTCGTGTCTTCGTTCTGACAATCATCTTTTCATTATTGATCGTTCAACTGAAATGTGTTTATCGAGAATTTTGACAATGACTTGAGATAATTTCTTTCGAAGCAACAAGTCGAAAAATGATTGATCGACTGATGGAAAATCAGTTGAGAGAGTCAAAATCGTATCTTCATTTCCGATAATTGTCTTCTTCGCCGATTCTTCGAACTGAGAAACGAGAATTGCAACGAAATTGTCTTAGTCCGAATTAACTGGATTAATTGTTTCGAAGCCAAAGAAAAAAAAAAAAAAAAAACAAAGTATCTATCTTGTATCTCCAAAGAAAAAAAAAACAAAGTTTATATCTTGTCTGAAGATCGAGTAGAAAGCTGAGTTAACGAGATCAGTTGAGAATCTCGTTCTGACGATAAAAACGACTCTATCTATCCACAGTAAAATTTCCTTCGTTCAACGACGCGCGATCCACCAGTTACAAACAGAGTCGATTCGAAACGAAAGCTAAGCAGACTCGCGACCGCAGCTCTCGCAACCGTCCCTTGTTTACGTACAATAAAACAAAATTTCCACGAATATGGATTATCTTTCACGGTGGTAACGAGATCTCCTCCCGCGTGCTGCTCATTATCGCAGGATTAACATCCTCCCCTTTCAGCCTAAACCCATTCACCCCTCTCCCCCTGCGAAATCTCTCTGTCTAACGTGCCATTGTCTGGCTGCTGGTTTTGCAGGCAAAATTTCGCGTGATGGTGGAGGAGAACGCAGCGACTGGCGCCCGGCTTGACGGGGAGCTGGAACGTGCCAGGGGCGAGTGCGCCACGCTCCGCGGCGAGCTGAGGGACGTACGCGGCGCTTTGCCGGTGGTGTTGAACAATAACAACGGCGCTGGGAACAACAACGGTGCAGGAGCGGCTGGCAACTCGAGCAACAACAACGGAGGAGTAGCAGCCAACGCCGGGAATAATGGCGGCAGCCCTGGACAGGAGGGTGGCGAGCCGCAGCAGCAGCAGCAACAACAACAACAGTCGCAGGACGACGGGAAAAGACTCAGCGCCGGTAGTAGCCCCGTGGAGAAGAGGAGCTCCGCCAGCGACAAGTCGGCCAGTCCCATCGACAAGAGAACCAGCCCCGTAGACAGGAAGGAGAGAACCAGTCCTATCGATCGACGAACCAGTCCCATAGGTACGAACGGCGATTCCGTGGGGTTTGAGCGTGTTTGCGCGCGATCGTTCGACGTTTTTGGCGAATTATTCTGGACTAGGTGACTTCCGACACCGTACATATACAGCGACTTCTTTTCGCATTTCTTTCAATTCGGTGGCGAACGCGATCGAACTGTGTGGGTGTTATTTAATTTGTCTAAAAGCAACTGTCCAGAAGCAGATAGCAGATCGAATGATAATTGCTGTTTGGCGGAAGCTAGGTCAATGTTTGGAGCGATTAACGACGAATGTTGATATTGGAATAATTTGAAATTATATTATCAGCGAATAATTATTGGTTCAATATCATAAATACGGTTATTTACGCGTGTTTGTGGAAGTTTGATCTTTCTTGGTCCAAGCTGGGGCTCTTCCAATCTTTCGGGGAGAACGGTGAGTCACGGCCAGTCGTAAAAGCGACGTCAAGTAACGATGAGATATACTACGGTACGAGTACAACGTGTTCCGGAAATCGGAGATAAAGTTTTAACCGTGAATCACGCACGAGCGCTATTTTTGATTTACAACGGTGCACAACCTTCAACAAAGAATTATCTACGTCGTTAACGTTTAACGACGAAACTACGACATTACACGCGAACATATATATATATTTATTTTGTTACGTCAAATTCGCAAATGGAACTTTTCACTTCGTTTCCCTATCGATAGGTATAGTTTACTTTTATCAAAGTTTCTCGATAACACGCAGCGTTTAATTAAAATTATTTCCATTTAAAAAATACATTACTTGATGTTGTAACAAACTTCAGAACGTAAATATTCTAATTCTAAAACGCTTGTTGCTAATTATTCCAATTCAAACTCATTCAAACATTTTCAAAACACTCTACAAACCTACTTCGAAACAATTGCAAACCATCGGCTATTGCTCCAAACATCCGCGAAAGAACCAAATATTTCCACGACTTCTGCAAACAGTATCAAACCAAATCAAACCAGATCAAACCTGATCAAACCAGATCAAATCAAACCAGATCAAACCAAACCAAACCAAACCAAACCGAATCAAATCAAATCAAATCAAATCAAATCAAATCAAACCAAATCAAACCAAATCAAACCAAATCAAACCAGATCAGAGAAATAGGTAAGAGATCGGCAATCCACCGAATTTCCAGAGAAACGAAATGGCTCGCCGAGTCGCAGCCCGAGCGAGAAAGCACGCCGGCCGTTGGCCCCGGCGTTGGAGAAGACGCGTCTCGGCGGTTCCGGCGGAAGCGTAGACTCGCGTTCAGGAAGCGCCAGCCCGGACCGGGGGACCAGCAACCGAACGACGTTCTTCCATCGTGGCGCCAGCGATCGATCGAGCGTGGAGAGACTCCGGATATCGACGGGCAATCGCGACTCCTTGCGATCGTCGAAGGAGATGAACGAGCACGAGAAGGACATGGACAAGGATCTGGTGGACGGCGATGTGAGGGCCGAGGAGGACAATGAACCACCTGGACCAGCCCCAGGCAGCAGACCCTCGTCGCCAGCTAATTCCCTCGGTGGGTAACCCGGCATTTAATTATGGAAGCCGTTCCCTTTCAGCCTTTCGTCCCGGCACATTCACTGTTCGTGATTGTTCCACCGACGGCCGCGCCGACGATTCCCCCGGAATTAAACGGAGCTGAACTTCAGATAAATGCCCTACCCTGAGTTTTCTTCAATGCGGAAACGAGCATGACGGCTGACAGAGCAGAGAGAGAGAGAGAGAGAGAGAGAGAGAGAGAGAAAGAGGAACAGAGTGCTTTTCAGTCGTTGGAATCTTGCTGCATTTTTGAGAATGATACGTCGTGGTTGGTCGATTGAAAGAGCTTGATCGAGAAGAAGACTCATTGACTGCCGGTCGAGAATGCTCAGCCAGCTCGCGGTTTGTCGGGGATTTTTACAATAATTGTTTAAAATAATCGCGGCGATTTCTCTGAGATCAAGCCAGGCTCTCCTGGTTTTATCTCTAGACAGCTCTTTGGTGCTTGACGAATACTCGTCGTTTGTCCTTTCGATTGAGATAATTGTAGCAAGGTGTCTTTTGGGGAATGGAGAAAAGGATTGATTCCCTTCTAAAGGGTCGAATAGGCTTTTGTATATTTTTTTCTTCTTTTTATCTTGGGTGTCTCGCAGATTCTTCTCTCGGAGGCTTTAGACGTTTCAAGATTCTTTGTTTCGTTCTCTTGGAAATTTTCTTGCCCTTCGTTTGCTCGCTCGCTTTTTCTCTTGATTCGAAGGCCTTATTTCAAAATGTCTTTCAATTGCGTAACCATTCACGCTGGACATTTGTAGCTGACGTTTGCCGAGGATAACTTTAACCCTTTCCGTATTAATTGGACACAAGTGTTGGCGACTGTTCGAGAGAACATAGCCCGTTGCGTTCAAGTCAATTTTCCACGGTTTACGATTGGGCCGGATCCCAACAAACAAGTTGGGATTTCATCAGTTTTATTGAGGGCTCGGCGAATGTTTAGAGAAACAATAATTTGTATCATCTTTGTAGAAAGGCTGGCCGACATTTGCTTCAGAATCATTAAACCAGAAAGGTCGTGAATTTCTTAAATATTGCTTTTAACTATTTCTATCACATTTTATATTAAATTTATGTTAAATATATTTATAAATTTAATGTTGTAGTTATTTATAACTATTTATTAATTATTTATAGCTATTTATTAGTTATTTATAGCTATTTATGTTTAACAGTTATTTACAGTTATATTATAGCTACTTATGTTTCACAGTTATTTAGAGCTATACTATAGCTATTTATGTCTTACAATTATTTATAGCTATTTATTAGTTATTTATAGCTATTTATTTATGTTTTACAGTTATTTATAGCTATTTATGTTTCACAGTTATTTACAGCTATACTATAGCTATTTATGTTTTACAATTATTTATAGCTATATTATAGTTATTTATATAACTTTGAACTATTTCTACCTATTTATACCTATACGTGTTCCACATATAGCTATGGTTTCCCAAGAGAAACTAACACTCGAAATACAAATTCGTCGTGAATTCATCAGGAATGATACCCCGAATAATCCTCGTTGAAACGGATCAACGCTCCTTTCACCTGTAAATTTCTAATCCACCCGTATCCAAATTAGAATTCGCTATATTCCCGTAGAACTCTCTGCAATCTTTCAGACAGCATCTAATTAATAAGTACTCAAATTTTCCACTTAGGATCCATTGCATGGATCTGCAGTCGTCGAGCAGATTAATCATTCCCATTTGAACTTCTTGCACTCATTTGTATATTCACCATCGTAGCTCGAAGAGCTACTAAATAAATTTCTGAATATCTAAAAATCTAATATCCATCGCCTATCCATCTCGCGTTCTCGGTCACCTCTCAAACGGAATTTATTTCTATCGATGCGTGGATGCAGGAATCGGCGATCCGTTGGTGGCGTCGAGGTTATCAAACATTCATGGGGGCGGCGGTAGCACCGGCTCGGTGGAGCTGGCCAGCACGAGGCGGCTACGACTGGAGAACGAACGCCTGGTGGCCGAGGTAGCAAGATTGAGGAGATTGCTATTCAGCGGGGCGGCGCGCGGCGAGGTCGGCTCTGAGGACGCGGCACTCGAGGAGGAGGCGCGGTTCGTCGCTCTTGAAATGGAACTGCAACACGCCAAAGAAGCTCTCCAGGCACTTAAGGCCGATCGCAAGAGGCTCAAGGCCGAAAAGTTCGATCTTCTTAATCAAATGAAGGCGCTGTACGGCACCCTCGAGGACAAGGAACGAGAGCTGCGGGACTTCATCAGGAACTACGAACAGGTAATGCTCTCCTCATTGATGCTTCTTTTCGTTTGCACCTATCTGGTTAGCTGGAAACTTGCCTCTGCTCTGAAAAAAATAATCTTTACGGGAAGATAATGGAATTTTTCAATAAAAAGAAATCGGTAGAAGTTCCAGTGACTGTGAGTGATTTTTACGTGGAACTTCAAGTATAATAAAACGCGTGGATTTTTTTAGAAATACTGGTTTTCTTTTGCACCTATCTAGTTAGCTGGAAACTTGTCTCTGCTCTGAAAAAAATAATCTTTTCGGGAAGATAATAGAATTTTTAAATAAAAAGAAATCGGTAGAACTTCCAGTGACTGTGAGTGATTTTTACGTGGAACTTCAAGTATAATAAAATGCGTGGATTTTTTTAGAAATACTGGTTTTTTTTGCACCTATCTGGTTAGCTGGAAACTTGTCTCTGCTCTGAAAAAAATAATCTTTACGGGAAGATAATGGAATTTTTCAATAAAAAGAAATCGGTAGAATTTCCAGTGACTGTGAGTGATGTTTACGTGGAACTTTAAGTATATTAAAACGCGTGGATTTTTTTAGAAATACTTGTTTTTTTTTTTTGCACCTATCTAGTTAGCTGGAAACTTGTCTCTGCTCTGAAAAAAATAATCTTTACGGGAAGATAATGGAATTTTTCAATAAAAAGAAATCGGTAGAAGTTCCAGTGACTGTGAGTGATTTTTACGTGGAACTTCAAGTATAATAAAACGCGTGGATTTTTTTAGAAATACTGTTTTTCTTTTGCACCTATCTAGTTAGTTGGAAACTTGTCTCTGCTCTGAGAAATATCATTTTTACGGAAAGATAATAGAATTTTTCAATAAAAAGAAATCGGTAGAATTTCCAGTGACTGTGAGTGATTTTTACGTGGAACTTTAAGTATATTAAAACGCGTGGATTTTTTTAGAAATACTTGTTTTTTTTTTGCACCTATCTAGTTAGCTGGAAACTTGTCTCTGCTCTGAAAAAAATAATCTTTACGGGAAGATAATAGAATTTTTCAATAAAAAGAAATCGGTAGAATTTCCAGTGACTGTGAGTGATTTTTACGTGGAACTTCAAGTATAATAAAACGCGTGGATTTTTTTAGAAATACTGTTTTTCTTTTGCACCTATCTAGTTAGCTGGAAACTTGTCTCTGCTCTGAAAAAAATAATCTTTACGGGAAGATAATGGAATCTTTCAATAAAAAGAAATCGGTAGAATTTCCAGTGACTGTGAGTGATGTTTACGTGAAACTTTAAGTATATTAAAACGCGTGGAATTTTTTTAGAAATACTGGTTTTTTTTTTTGCACCTATCTAGTTAGCTGGAAACTTGTCTCTGCTCCTAAAAAAATAATCTTTACGGGAAGATAATAGAATCTTTCAATAAAAAGAAATCGGTAGAATTTCCAGTGACTGTGAGTGATGTTTACGTGAAACTTTAAGTATATTAAAACGCGTGGAATTTTTTTAGAAATACTGGTTTTTTTTTTTGCACCTATCTAGTTAGCTGGAAACTTGTCTCTGCTCCTAAAAAAATAATCTTTACGGGAAGATAATAGAATTTTTCAATAAAAAGAAATCGGTAGAATTTCCAGTGACTGTGAGTGATTTTTACGTGGAACTTCAAGTATAATAAAATGCGTGGAAACACTGGTTTTCAAAAATATATATATCATAGTCGACGGGAAACGCGATTCAGTCAGCTGAAGAAAAAAAACGTACCATCTACAGTTCGAAGCGAAAGAACCTGAAATTAAAAAACAAAAAAAAAAGAAAAACAAAAACGAGACCAAGCATTAATTACGTTGGAGAGGATTTACAATTAAACGCGACTAATAAGATATTTCGCGCCTCGCAGGAGTAACTTTTTAAACGACCTAACGCTGTTGTTAATCGAAGAGAGAAAAAGAGGAGAAAGAGGCAACGCGCGAAAGGTCGACAGAGAAAAAACATTTATTTAACGAATACACTTTGGTGGAAAATGCATTTCAATTTTCCGCGGTGGCTCTCGCTGAAGCGCATCTCTCTCTCTCTCTCTCTCTCCCTCCTTACTGTTACGCGCGGGACAGCAATTTTGCCTGTTAAATACTTTCATTAAACTTGCTGGAATTTCTCATTTTCCCCTGGTGCCACCGTTATCGTTTGCAACGGCGACGCAACGACGCTTGCGGTCATTCCAGTTTCCCCCGGCAAATGAACAACCGGATTTTCAGTCGATTTCCTGTCGTAAATAAACGCGCGGATCGTCTGGTAAGCGGAGCAATCGTTTCCGGCATTCATGCTTTTTTTCATGAATATTTCAAGATATTTCGCGATATTGCGCCGCGTGGATTCACCGTTCAGGCGAGCCACTATATGAATTTGAAATTGATCTGTTTAACGATTCAACGCGACACATTAACCCGAGTTTTTCTTTCATATTTTTCGAACGTTTCAATATTTCCTAGTAACGATCGTTCGACACTTGGAATTTTTAATATTCGGGGATAGCAATTTCCGAGGAATTTTGCATTGTTTGGAATTTTCGAATTTTTTGCGATATTTATTTCAAATTTTGCGATAACCCCTTGCGCTGGAACGACGTCGACAATCTTTTGTCCCAGATTGCAACACTTTCTCAGTTTCAAGTATATTTAAATGTGACCAGGGCAAAGCAAATGATGAGTTTATTACTTCTCAATAATTTTTATCCAGTGACATCATACCGACGAGTTATCATTCCAAAAAGAAACGAATCATTACGGGTTTGGTCACTCGTTATGGTCCGCGCAACCAATTGCCAGCGCAAAGGTTTAGGTTAGATTCAGGTTAACAATATAGGCAAGTTAATAATATTGTTAGTAGTACAATGGTATGATAATAATCGCTATTAACGATAATAGTAACATCACAAATACATATTATTAATATTTATAATACATATAAATATCATACATATTATTAATATTTATAATACATATAAATATCATACATATTATTAATATTTATAATACATATAAATATCATACATATTATTAATATTTATAATACATATAAATATCATACATATTATTAATATTTATAATACATATAAATATCATACATATTATTAATATTTATAATACATATAAATATCATACATATTATTAATATTTATAATACATATAAATATCATTCCAAAAAGAAATGAATCATTGTATACGGGTTCGGTCACTCGTTATGGTCCGCGCAACCAGTTGCCAGCGCAAGGGTTTAGGTTAGGTTCAGGTTAATAATATAGGCAAGTTAATAATATTGTTAGTAGTACAATGGTATGATAATAATCGCTATTAACGATAATAGTAACATCACAAATACATATTATTAATATTTATAATACATATGAATATCATTCCAAAAAGAAACGAATCATTGTATACGGGCTCGGTCTCTCGTTATGATCCGCGCAACCAGTGCAAGGGGCCAAAACTAGACGGGTAGAATAACTTTTTAGAGAGACTTGGAAACATTGTGATACTCGAATTTGGATGTGTACCACCGCGAAAATTTGTTTTAATTTGACACTTGGTTTTACGTCTCTCGCGTAACATACTGAACCAGTGAAGACATTTCTTGTCAGTCTTTAACTCCGCGAATGATATTAACTAAAATAATAATAATTACGTACCAATACTTTATATGTACGTATATACCTATTGTGATCGTTTTAACGTCTTTTTACGAAAAGAATACAGGAAATTTCATACAGAGAAAAATACACGAAATAATTTTCGGATAACAAGAAAAGAAATTAGATTTTTTCCTTGTTTCTTTTTAACAGGAATTAAATTTTAGAACGAATTTTAAATCAAATTTTCACTGAAATTAAAATTTCAAATCAAATTTTGACTGTTTAAACGGCGTTCAGTGTTAAATCGAAGATTCCGAAGGAAAAATGCTACAAAAGACAGCTCGAAGTATTTTGATGAGAAAATTTGAAGTCTCGGATCTCACATCTTCTTCTTTTTCTCGTCGCAACGAGCTTTCGTGTATGCATGCACAGGAGGGAAGAGAGAAGATTAATAGCGGCTGGTTTTGCAAAAAGCCATAAGGGCACGAAGCCTGTATCGATGCACCGGATAGGCTTTGCGAGAGAAGAAGGATTTTCACAAGGGCACGACGATGCATCATCGCAGGATCCACTGCAAAGGAGAAAGGCAAACTTTAATATCCAGTAACAGCACGTTCTGTCTATAACGATCGTAAATAATCGTAAATATCGTTTTAAGCCGCGGCGAATCGGACGAACTCTTCCACGCGAAAGAAATTTTCCGCGGCGGTGGAAACTTTTCACGGATCCGTCCGTTTCTGCGAAGCTTCGCGATTAATCCCTCGAGTCGCAGCGAACTTTTCCTGCCGCGCGACCTCAATTTTTGCTGTACAAAGTAGTTAATTTTTTTAGATTGGAAAGTGGAGGAATGAATAAAGTTAGGAAATTTTAAAAGAATTCGTATCGAACAACATTCTTGCAATTAAGAAAAAAAAGATATTATGAAAGTATACCATGTATTCCAAAATGAGTGAAAATTCATTCGTTTGATATTGAGAAAGATAAAATTTTTGTTAATATGATATAATATTAATATATAACATTATAATATATTATATATTAATATTAATACATATATAATATTATAGTATACAGTAAACACATATAATATTATAGTATAGTATACATTCTTGCAATTAGAAAAAAAAATATTATGAAAATATACCATGTATTCTAAAATGAGTGAAAATTCATTCGTTTGATATTGAGAAAGATAATATTTTCGTTAATATAATATAATATTAATATGTAATATTATAATATAATATATATTAATATTAATACATATATAATATTATAGTATACAGTATACACATATAACATTATAGTATAGTATACATTCTTGCAATTAGAAAAAAAAATATTACGAAAGTATACCATGTATTCTAAAATGAATGAAAATTCATTCGATTGATATTGAGAAAGATAAAATTTTCGTTAATATAATAAAATATTAATATATAACATTATAATATATTATATATTAATATTAATACATATATAATATTATAGTATACAGTATACACATATAATATTACAGTATAGTATACATTCTTGCAATTAGAAAAAAAAATATTATGAAAGTATACCATGTATTCTAAAATGAATGAAAATTCATTCGATTGATATTGAGAAAGATAAAATTTTCGTTAATATAATATAATATTAATATATAACATTATAATATATTATATATTAATATTAATACATATATAATATTATAGTATAATATAATTATAATATATAGTATACTATAATTAGTACATAGTAAAGTATTAGTATATACTATAATTATAGTAATTATAGTATAATATAATATTATATTATATAATGTAATAATATTTAGTTAGTATAATAAAAGTTTATTTTATTTTATTTCGCAAGTACAAATATTTCGGCCATTTTCAAACACGTGTCTGTTCAATTTTTGTGAAAAGGTTTTCTTACAAAGTAGCTAATATTTATTAGAAAATAAAAGGATGAGTACAGTTAGAGATTTTAAAAGAATGTTTCGAACAACAATTCTCGCAAATTCTTATGAAAATGAAAAGAGCACACAATGTGTTCTGCTCGTGAAGAATCATTCATTCGACATCAAAGAAGATAAAGTTTTCGTTGAATAAAAATTTAGACATTTTCATTCGAAAGTACAGGGTTTCGAAAGCTCCTGAAACAAGCGAAGTTCCTCGACGTTTGTCGCTGTTGCGACGTCCATTGTCACATCAATCCGCGTGTCGAACAAGAAAGAGAACAAGCGGATCTGAAATCATCCAGACGAAAGTGCGGAGAGGCAGCAAAGACTTCCCACGGAGAATTATGTCACGTCGACGTGACGCTCCTTGCTGATGAGGTGGATTACGCGTGATGCACGGACAACACACGGAAGAAGGATAAAGCAAGAGAAAATTGAAGGAAACCAGGAGGAAGAGGATCTGCCCTAAGACCCTCGGGCGCAAGCATTTTCTTTCATCTCTCATTATGCACGAGCACGAGCACACATTGTCTTACGATCCTCCTCGTCGATGATATTTAACCCGTTAGCGAGGAAATACGATTAACCTATGCGTGTGTGTGTGTGTGTGTGTGTGTGTGCATTCAAATAAAATTCTTATCACGCTAGTAATTTTCTTCTCCAAGCGTAGTAATTTTTTTTTCACGTTCCTCTAATTCGTCGGTTGAATCTCGGTTTTGACGACGCAATTAATTTACACTTAGAAATTGTAGGATAATGGTTATTTATGGGATTTACTTACTTTCGAAGTAAAATAAAATAAATTTTTATTCAACGAATTAAACATAATAAAAAAAAAAATTTTTTTATTATAGATCGCGAGTGTTTCTCTGTATTTTTTAATGTATAATATAAATATATATAAATAATACGTATACTAATATATATATATATATATAATATATAATATTATATATATTAGTATACGTATAATACGTACACTAATATATATAATATATATAATAAATATATATAATACGTATACTATATATATACTATATACTATATATATACATATACTATACTATATACTATATATATACTATATAATACTAATATATATACTATGCACACATATATATATATATATATATATATATATATATACGTATAATAATATATATTATTACAAAAAATAATACGTAATAATGATATATAATGCACAGTATGAAAACATTTATAACTTTCACGCGATTCACAATTATGTTACATAACGTTTGAAAATCAATATGATAACGCTAAAATGTTCACGTAATTCTTCCACTGTTTTATGAATCACGTGAAAATTATCGTCTATTTTCATATCGTGCATTATATATCATTGTTACGTATTATTTTTTACAATATTGTAGGTTACTATGTTGAAAAAAAAAAAAAACCGAGAAGAAACTCGCGATTTAAAATAGGCCATCATCCTTTCCTAAATCGAATTTAAGAATTAATTAAATCAATACTGTTCGTCAGTTCTTCCGAACGAAACGGTAAATTTACTAAATATACAGATACGACAGGTATGACAGGAACAGAAATAATCGATCGAAGGACTGATAATTTTTCCTAAATAAAGGAAATTTGCTGAATATTTGTTCGCGAGGAACATCGAATTATTAATTAATTGAACGATGATAAGTTCCATCGTTCGGTAAGTTCCATAACGAAATTTTTTCGTTACGGAGATGATTTTGGTCAGAAAAAAAAAAGAAAAAAACGAGACGCGATGCGAAACTTGTCGCGTATCTTCACGCGTGCACGCACCCGTGACTTTCCGCGTGACAGCCGGCAGGCAAAGCGTGTTTTTAACTTGGAAATGTTGACCCGCCGACGGGCAACACCTGACCGACCCGTTGGAGTGGCAGTAATCGCGTTGTCCCGAAGTTTAGCCGATAAACCAGCCTGCAACACCTGTTATACGCACGGTGAAGTTCCTTCGGGCCTCGGGGGTGGAGAAGAGATAAGTGGATTAAGTTCTCCGTAGCTGATATCCTAGCGGCTAATAGGCGAAAGGTACACGACACCTGTAAATAAGCGACAAGTTGCACCTGCATCGAGTTACCACGCTGTCGACCGAGAGTGGGGTTCTTCACGGAGGGGAGAAAAAGAATGAAAGGTGACAGAGAAGAGTCGATGGAAAAAAAAGAAATCTCTCCTGGGTTACAACGCACCGTGAGATTATTCTTTGTTCGAGAATCTCTCGAACATTTCTCAACGATTCCATCGCCGAAGCTGATTGAATTTTACGTGAAGAAAAACGGCGTGACCATGAAGAGGAATGAAAATGGCCCCCTCGGAGAAATTTTTCGTGATGTGTGTCAGTCTTTGAGCAATCGAAAGTGGAAAAATTAACTTTCTGCAATTAATCAATGATAGATAGAAACTCTATAGATAGTAACAACAATAGAAAGATTAAATTAGTAATTATTAATATTATTGTCGGTAATGACAAAATTGGCCAGTAGACAGAAATTCTATAGATGGTCGAAGTCAGTTAAATTAATAATAATAATAAGAAGATTAAATTAATAATTGTCATTAACACTAGATCTACCAAAATGGTCAAAATTACGACCAATTTGTAATTTTTGTTGGATATTTTACAGATGTATATTTTTAAAGATTTAAGTGATTTTAAAGTGAATAAATAAATATTGTATTATAAAGTTCTTTATTATTATTTTTTTTTTTTTTACTTTAACGTCTCTAATAGAAATTTATCTCATAGTTTTAGTGTCATTAGTAGTATTATTGTCAATAATGACAAAATTAATCAACAATAGACAGAAACTCTATAGATAGTCAAATGAAATCAGTTAAATTAATAATAATAATAAAAAGATTAAATCAATAATTGTCATTAACACTAGAACTACCAAAATGGTCCAAATGACCAATTTGTAATTTTTGTTGGATATTTTACAGATGTATATTTTTAAAGATTCAAGTGATTTTAAAGTGTATAAATAAATAGATATAAATAAATATTGTACTATAAAGTTCTTTTTTTTTTTTTACTTTAACGTCTCTAGTAGAAATTTATCTCATAGTATTAGTGTTAATATTATTGTTTATTATCGATAATGATAAAATTAATCAACAATAGACAGAAACTCTCTAGATAGTCGGACGAAGTCAGTTAAATTAATAATAATAATAATAAAAAGATTAAATCAATAATTATCATTAACACTAGAACTACCAAAATGGTCAAAATAACAAATTTGTAATTTTTGTTGGATATTTTACAGATGTATATTTTTCGAGATTCAAGTGACTTTAAAGTGTATAAATAAATAGATATAAATAAATATTGTACTATAAAGTTCTTTTTTTTTTACTTTAATGTCTCTAATAGAAATTTATCTGATAGTATTAGTGTCGATAATGATAAAATTAATCAACAATAGACAGAAACTCTACAGATGGTCGAACGAAGTCAGTTTAATTAACAAAATTAAATAATAACCCAAATTCATTGTATTCATACAAAAAGTAATTTCACTAGCGATCAGAAATTAAATCCAACTCTCGCGAGAATCCGAATAAATCTCGATCGACTGATCCTGGTGACCGCTGTGGATCACTTTGACTTCCGAAATTCCGCGATTTGATGAATTTTCGAAATTCCGTCGAAATTTAATGAAGACGCAGAGCAGAGGCATAATTACGATCGGAGCGGCGTACCACTTTTAATCACACATCGCGCGCGCACTGTTGTTTGCCGGGAGGGGAGGGGGGGGGGGGTGTGTGTGTGTGTGTGTGTGTGTCTACAAAAGGCGTCTTTGACACTTTGTGGCTGGGCTGCTGCATGCATTGTTAAACGGTGGTGGTTCTTGGGTGGAATTACTGCCCGGATATGGGTCTCTTTGACCGTTGATTACAGCGGATGCGAGAGAACGAGGCGACTTTAGGACGCCTTCAGCAGCAAGGAGTCGGCATACCTTCGGAGGAGCGCGAACGCGAGAGAGAGAGGGAGCGCTGGAGTCTTCTGAGGGCAGCGAGGGACGAGGCCGATCGAAGTCTCAGCCTCGCGGCTAGTTTGGCCGACAAAGAAGCCGCCCTTTCTCACGCACACGCGACTATAAAAGAGGTGAGCCCCCTTTTCTTTTCTTTCCTTTTTTTTTCTTCCTCTTCTCTCCCTCTCTTTCTCTCCTTCCACTCTGACCCGCTTTGTCCCCCAGCGCGTGCATTATTACGCGCGTTACTCGGCGAGCCGACTTGATGAATTTAATCACTTTGGCGGCGGTTGGTTGAAGCGTTTCGCAAAGAGTGGCGCCGCATTCGGGGAGAAAACGACGAGACACAATTCGCAACCCTCGCGTTGCAAACATTTGGCAACAATTTTTTTTTTTTCACCTGTTTGCGCTGGTTTCCTCGTGGTTGCGACGAGTGACCAGAGCCGTATGTATCACAATAATTCGTCGGTTTTCGTTTTTCCGAACTCGCCGGTAATAACATCACTGAAATCAATGAGAATAAATTTCACTATTTGTTCTACTTAAATATATACTTGGAACTGAGAAGAATATTACAACTTTGCTAGAAGACTCTTGCGAGAACTCTCGCGTTTGGTTTTCCATTTATATACGATGTTACGCGAGAGAAATTTCTGAAAGTCGGTCAATTCTCGATTTCTTAATCTGATTTTTCGATACCAAGCAAATTCTTTGAAGAAGATCGAAAGAATGGACGGTGTCCCTCGGAATTTTAGAATTTTTGTTTGTCGAGTCAAGAGAGGGAGAAACTTATTTCTTGGCGAGACTCTGTTTGGGGTTGGCAGTGACGTCTGGAAAAAATCGACCAGCCGATCGATTGGCAACATTTAGGTAAGAAGCGACTCTTTGCGCGCGCGTGCAATTACGCGGAGGGTGAGCCTCGCTTTGAGCCACCCTGAAATTGTCTTCCACGCTGTGCATAAACGGGCCGACGGCTAACGAGTTTAAAACTGATGGGCTGGGGAGTCACGCGTGTCCCAAAATTTCCGCTCCGAGTTTCTGTTCCCAACGATGGAAAATTCAACGAAACTGATCGATGATGCGAGCGCTTCTCGAGCTCCAGACTTTCTTCGGAGAATTTTGCAAAAATATCAATATGCTCTGCGTTATTTTCGAAAACGCAATGCATAGCATCAGTTTTCGCGAGCCTCGCACGGTATTCTGAATATTCTGCAAGCCAACCAATTTTCACTTGTTTTAATATTGAATGAGTAATGCTCTGAAATTGAACAATGAAATTAAAACGATCACTCTGACTTTTGAATAATCAAAATGTCATTTCCTAAATAATTTTATCTTCGTCTCATCCAATAACAGTAAATGAAATTAAAATGACAAATATTCGTTCGAAAGTGAGAGTGATGTGCTCTGCGTTTCAGAAATCTTTTTAATTCAATTTTACAACATTTAGTATGATACTGAAGTTAACAAAGAAAAAGTATTTGTTCATTTTCGAAATAATTTCATCTTCGTCTAAATTAAATGAAATTAAAATGACAAATATTCGTTCGAAAGTCAGAGTGATGTGCTCTGCGTTTCAGAAATCTTTTTAATTCAATTTTACAACATTTAGTATGATACTGAAGTTAACAAAAAAAAAGTATTTGTTCATTTTCGAAATAATTTCATCTTCGTCTAAATTAAATGAAATTAAAATAACAAATACTCGTTCGAAAATCAGAGTGATGTGCTCTGCGTTTCAGAAATCTTTTTAATTCAAGTTTACAACATTTAGTATGATACTAAAATTAACAAAGAAAAAGTATTTGTTCATTTTCGAAATAATTTCATCTTCGTCTAAATTAAATGAAATTAAAATGACAAATATTCGTTCGAAAGTCAGAGTGATGTGCTCTGCGTTTCAGAAATCTTTTTAATTCAATTTTACAACATTTAGTATGATACTGAAGTTAACAAAAAAAAAGTATTTGTTCATTTTCGAAATAATTTCATCTTCGTCTAAATTAAATGAAATTAAAATGACAAACATTCGTTCGAAAGTCAGAGCGAAATCATTTCAATTCAACTTTAAAACATTTAACATAACGCTGAATTTACGAAATAGATATTCATCATTCTCGAATAAATATTCTAACCAATTTGATTCTCGTCTCGTCTAATGAAGCTGAATACAAATACCAAGAACCAACCAAAGAAAAGAAAAAAAAAAACAATGTCCAAAGTGCAGAGTAGATCGCTACTAATTATCAAAAGACGCGCGAAATTTCTGTTGCCAGCGGAATACGCGAAATTTCCACGAATTCCCACCAAATTGTATATTCGTATTCCAACGGCGAAAGAATGGGAATTTCCTAAAAATTCCTTTCTCCTGGAATTCCTCGTATTTCAAAGAGAGAGGCGCCGGTATGTACAGTTGCAGCGCCAATTGGCGGAAAGAGGCGGCGGCGGCGGTATCTGCTTGAGCGACCAGGAATCCTTGGTCTCGTTCCCGAGGGGCAGCGTGAACGGCGCGGCGACACCGGGCGCCGGAAGTAGCAGCGGCGGCGGCGGCGGTGGCTGCGGTATCATCCCTCATATGAATTCTCAACCGCCATTAGGCAGCACGGAGCTAGGAGTGACCGTTGGGAACGTTGGCAATGCGGCAGGTGTGGGCTCTTCCGGCGGGCAGGCGGGCGATCGCGGAAGTTGCAGCGCCGACAGCGGTGTCCGAGGATCCAGCGACAGAGAAAGCGGCGGCGCGACCAGCGTCGGTGGAAATCTCTCCGATTCCACTACCGACGGTAAGATATTTATGTGTGTGTGTGTATATATAACGCGTAGTTCGTGTTTTAATCCTTTCATTACACTCGCCGGATATATATATATATATATATATATATATATATATATATATATATATATATATATATATATATATATATGTACAGCATACTACACGCGACCATCTATACGCACAAACGCCGGATATATTAGGTATTTTGGAGTCAATCAAAGGCACATTAAAAGTACACTACTATGATTTAGCCATCAAGAAGAGCTTTTTTCTATTTCTTTCGATTTCACGGATATTTGGTAGAATATTTAAAGATTGTTGCAAGAGATTGTTGTAATGAAAAATCTTCCTCAACTAGCTAGGACAACCTGACGGATTCCTAGATTTCTCTTTCTTTGCGATTGCTTCAAAGAGCATTGGTATTTTTGTGTTAAATTAACGTTGATTTCCATTTATTTTAATTGTTTATGTATCATTTGATATTTTGATATTGAAGGCCGGTTAATCTATTGCAATTTGGAAAAGATCAGCTGTAGTGTGTAACTGTTGATCTCTTAAAAATTTAAGGTTAGGATTAAAGGATTTGTTTAAAAAAAAAAAAAAAAACATTCTAGGCCCGTTTGTTTCTTTACAGTTGCTTAAAAGATACTGGTATTTTTTGTTACAATATTAAATTAATATTGATTTCCATTTGGACAGGAACATGTTTGTACGGANCTATTTATTTTAATTATCATCATTTGAATTATACGTGTAGAATATTGAAGAAACGGGTTAATTTATTGCAATTTGGAAAAGATTAGCTGTAATGTATAACTATTCTCCTCTTAAAAATTTAAGGTTAGATTTTTGTTAGGTTATGTTGAAAAATTAAAGTTTGTTTAAAAAAAAAACATTCTAGGCCCTTTTCTTTCTCTACAATTGCTTAAAAGATACTGGTATTTTTATTACAATATTAAATTAATATTGATTTCCATTTAGACAGAAACATGTTTGTATGGATCTATTTATTTTAATTATCATCATTTGAATTATATTATTGGTTAATTTATTGCAATTTAGAAAAGATTAGCTGTAATGTATAACTGTTGACCTCTTAAAAATTTCAGGTTAGATTTTTGTTAGGTTAGGTTAGGTTTGATTTTTGAAAGGATTAAAGTTTGTTTAAAAAAAAAAAAACCATTCCAGGCCCTTGTCAGGAAATTCAAAAGAGATTCTATTTCAAAACCTATTAACGGACTCAGGAAATGATTCGATCAATGTGTACACTTTTTTTTCACGTGAGGTTCAATGGCGAAAGGGTTAATTATCGTTGTTTCTGTTTGTCTATTGATCTTGACATACAAGTATTGGCATTTCGACGATATCCTTGTGAAAAGGTATGTTGGGCAAAATCTGTTTCGAACGAATGGTTCGAGAGCAACGTGCATAGCAACAATTTCCAATAATTAGTTATTGGTATACCGCGGATTTTTATGCGAATTTGTGAAAAATTTGTAGAAGCTGCAGAAATGCACACAATACGAATTGTACAAATACATATATATATATAATATCCAAAGGAAGGTATTAATTTTATATATATTAATTTTATATTTACAAAAATTTTATATATATTAATTTTATATATATATAAAATTTTTATAAATATAAAATTAATACCTTCCTTTGTATATTTTATATTTTATATATATTAATTTTATATTAATTTTATATATTAATACCCTCCTTTGGATATTTTATATTTTATATATATTAATTTTATATGGAAAGTATATATATATATATATATATATATATATATATATATATATATATAATATCTAAAGGAAGGTATTTTATATGGAAGAAGCAATTTTTTATCTGGAAGCAATTTCCATTTCGCTAATGGCGTTTAAAATGCTGTGTAATAGTGTTCGTTGTGTGTAAAATTTAAATATGCATAAAAATCCGTAGTCTCGTTATTGGAGATATACAATATACAATATACACGTATAACGTTGTTACATGTTAACATTTGTTTTCACAAAAATATCGCAAGAAGAACTAGGCGTGCCAATACTATTTTGATTCATGCGATAGATATCAAAATTTCAATCATCGTGAAACAAGATATCAAAGTATTGAACTGAAAAAGAGATCCTTTTTTAAATTGTTTATTGTCTCGTAACACTGGAAAATTATAATTGATGCGTCACATAGGACTGAAAGTTCGATTCTGATTAAGTGGTAGGTTTAGAAAATATTTGACAAGATCTCGTTATGGTTTCACCACAGAAGGAAGTGGATTAATTATTTATACAAGAAGATTTATACATCACGTGAGACTTACCTCTTATTTAAATTTCGATCGAAATTTAACGTAACGTTGCCTGACGTTTCGTATTCATTTTCTATCGGTGATGTGAAGATATAAATCAACATATACATACGTAGAAGTGCAGCGAAATCAGAGAAATGCGGGGAATGAAAATTTCGAAATTTCCACAGAATCTCGCGCGAAAAATACTCGACAGTCTGTCCAAGAGTTTGCTGAATATCAAAATGATCTTTCGACACATTCTGCATCGTTCATATCGATCGTAGAAAAATCTCCCCTCCCGGGGGAATGAGGTAGCTTTCCAGTCGCGAAGCTATATCTCGCTGGCATAATACAATCGCCATTATTATTCATCAGAGTGTCGAGTGGCCGGGACGCGATGATTCTTACGCTTAGGTGCATAGAACCGGCGAGATTAATCGTCCAGTTAAAGTGCATTACCGTGCGTCCGTCGGGTCGACGAAAGAAGAAAGGGCGGAAAGAAAGCGAAGAGAAACGAGAGTGAAGGAACGCGGAGGTACGATGAGTTTTCATCAGCCGCGAATGCTAATCGGAGGTGGTGGCTGCTAATCGAAAGCATTTCCATCCGTGTATTATTCAACCAGTTCCTCGTGGCCGCGCATTAAGGCCAATTGATCGATTTGATTTAGGACAAACAGAACGTACGTGCTGCGATCACTATGCATGTGCACGGTGTCTGAATTAGGCGGTGCGTTGATATGAAACAATCCGAGTCCGTGCGTTCGATCCTTAGCGAATCTCTTTGCCCAATTTCGAGTGAGTACCGTAGCTTTTTTTTTCGTTAGAAGTTCGTCTGATCACTCATTCATTCTCCTCTTCAGTTTAGTTTAACCTTTTTCTTTTTTTTTTTTGTTTTGTTGCCTTTGAAGTATTCTGAAACGTGCTAAACTTACAAATGTATATAATAGTTTCAACTTTACGATAAATAACAAAAGCGAATTTCTCTTTCACATGGTTTACTTGAGTATATTCGACATTAAACGAAGAAAATTCCTTCTCGTGACGAGTGCACTCGACATATAAACGCTTAAGGGGTTAAGGAACATGTTGTCTTACTTGGGACGATTAACCCTTCATCGCTATTCTACTATTGAGATTCAGAACTTGAAAACAAGCTGTATTCAATAATTTAATTTTGCACGATAAAGTTCCATTTCCCTTAAAAAAAAAAAAAAAAAAAAAAAAAAAGAAGAAGAAAGGAAAATAATTATCTACTGAAACACTGGCCTTGTCCTCCTGCTACTCACGATCCACTTTCTCGCATTTCTGTTGGAAAATCTCGGTTACCAGAACCCCCGCTAACCCTTTGCGCTGGCAACTGGTTGCGCGGACCATAACGAGTGACCGAATCCGTATACAATAAATCGTCGCTTTCTTCTTCCTTTCGCCGGTGTGATATCACTGAATAGATAGAAATTACTAAGAAGTAATAAACTGATCGGTTTGTTTTGCCTGGGTTACATTCAACTATACTTAAAACTGAGAAAATGTTGCAACATTTGGGACAAAAAGATTGCACGCCATTCCAGCGCAAGAGGTTAACTCACTTTGTATTTATCTGTTTTGCCTTGCTCGTAGATTTCTCGTCTGAATATTTCTCTCTCTCTCTCTCTCTCTCTCTCTCTCTCTCTTTCTCTCTCTCTACAGAGAGAAATGTAAATATCGAATTGAACGTGATCTCATTATCCATCCCTGTATAATATCTGCCTCCGGAACCTTCACAACGTAAGTATAAAATGTGCAACATAAAGAACAAGCAGGCAGCCCCGTTCCAAAATAAATTTACATTAGTAGAATATCCGTGACGTGTCCCCTCAGCCCCAAATAGACAAAATCGAGTTTGCCAATGCCAGTAACGAGCAGCCTTCCCCCAATTTGTGCCTATCCAAGCCGTAACCTTTGACTCTGTGATTTTCGCAAACGTGAAAAAAAAAAAAAAAAAAAAAACGAGAAAGTAAAAGAAAACGAACGAGTTCCGTTTCGAACCACCGGGGGAAATATATATATAAATGATCTAGACGCGCGCGTGCGAAGTGACGTGGATCTCGCGGTGCAACGAGACACATGCATACGTTTTTTTTTTTACTTTATTATATTTCCGCGCAGGCACGCCGACAATTACGGTCGAGGGAAGCGGTCTCGACATGGACAGCATCTCCGTGGTTTCCTCCATTGCACCATCCCACATGTACCAGTGTAAGTGTCCAAAACATAAATCGTTGATCGTCGTCTCCTACCCGTATCTTCTCAGCGTCGTCCTTTTTTTTTTCTTTTCTTTCTTTCTTTCTTTCTTTCTTTCTTCTCTACTTTGACTTTGACTTTCTTTCTGTCTTCGACTGGGTGGAGGAGGAGGAGGAGAAGGATCCGTGTGCTTCTATCTCTCTCTCTCTCTCTCTGTTTCTGTGTGTTCCTTTCTCTCTTTCTCTTCTGCCGAACTGTTTTCTTCTTTGTTTCTTTCTCTATCCGAACTATTTTACGATTGAATGTCTGCTTCTCGCTGGTCTCCTTCGTCCGAAATCGATCGTTTTGCTTGACGATGGAGTTGTGGTATTTAGGCGTGTATAACGAGGAGAGGGGGGGGGAGGGAAACTTTTTTAAAAGTTTGTGAAAGCTACTAGAATCATTCTTTACTTAATAAACAACACTACCAAGAAACTAACGAGTGTCGAGAAATTGCCGCTTCGTAGATAACGCGTAGTTCTAAAACAAATCACTCGTCATTTACTTTATTGAGAAACAATATTTTTTTATCCGCTCACTGTGCCAACATGCTTCACACGACAATCCCACGTGCAAGAACGACTCTCCATCATCGAGAGAGTTCTTCGTACGTAAAATAATTCCTCCAGTCACCGGTATGTATGTTTTGCATTATTATTGTACCCGTTAGTTAGGCGGCTGCTTTTGAGAGCAATCGATCGTCATTGGTCGTGAGGAACTGCGTCTCTGTCTGTCGTGTTGGTTGATTTGCCCACCCGATCCGGTCGCAAATGGTAATTAATATTAAAGGTCCATTATACCGTGGTTTTGCTCTAACAATCGGCTAATTGTGTGTGTTGTACGGCCGATGCATGCGCATGCACGTGTTGCAGCAGCCAGAAACTAAAGACACGTATCCACATGTTATAATACTCTGCGTACACACACACACACACACACACGAATCAACGTTTTTATCGCGTCAAGAAAGAAAAAAAAATTGCAACGATATGTAGCGTAATGTCACTGTTATACATACGTAAAGAGTTTCAGGAAAGTACAACGTCACCGTGTGTTTCCCTCAATTCGATTGCAAAATGTCGCTTCTAATTTCGGAACAATTATTTTTCCAATATAAGGTAACGCTGATAATAAATTAGTAATTACTATTGCTCCTCAGAATGATATTTGTCCTCGTGGTAATACGTATCCTAAAAATTGCAGTTGCTGTTGATGTGAATAAAATAATTCTACCAATTAATCGAACATAATTTAATTTAAATGAATAGTAATATAAATTTTCGTCTAATATGTAAATATATTTAAAAAAAAAAAAATAAAATGATGCTCCATTTATAATATGTAATATTATATAATAACATCTTTTATAATATGTAATCCTCGAAAGCTCCGGTCGTAATCGCTCTGCATCCTCCGTCCTCCTCGGCGATGATAACATTGAAATCAAGGAGAACCGGAACGCCACGAAACTCTCTCTGGTTTCTGCCTCACGTGCAGAAAATCGTGGGGCCGTTGCGTTCTTTATGTTGCATCAGAATGTCCTCTGCAGATTCTCGTTTCTCGGAGAGAAACATTAAAGGGGACGAGCGAAAATTTTTGGAGTTTCAGTGTTTTCTTTTTTTTTTTTTTCTTCTTCTTCTTCTTCTTCTTCTTCTTCTTTTACGTTTTCACTTCTGACGTTATTAATTTTCAGCAGCGACCACGCCGAAGGACTGCAGCCCGACGCTGTCGCCGCTGAACGCGTTCTCCAGGTCCATGGACAATTCCGTGTTGTCGCGTTCGGTCGAGCAGTTGTCGAGCCCGTTGGAATCAGAGCCGAGGAGAAGCAAGCAGAGCACACCTGTCGCGACACCTGCCTCGCGCTCCTCCGCGACCCGCGGTGGCACTTGGGGCTCAATTTCTAGGTGAGGACTGTAGGATACGAGTATATACGCCATCGACTCGACAGGATTAAACGCTTTGTCCGGCCAGCATATTTGGGTCGCCGCTGGATTTCCATGAAATAACAATAAATCGCGGAAATTGCGGCGATTCCGGTTGATCAATGCTGCTGTTACATTTAATAAGAGGACGTTATAACCGTCGAGCGGGTTTAGATTCGAAAGCGCGAGCGTTTTAAAACATCAAAACTTTGATTGTAAAATGAAATTTTTATATATAGTAGAATGAATATATAGAGAGAGATAGATTGCTCGTCGTATCTTTTATATAGTACTTTTGTACTTTTGTACTTATATAGTATTTTTAATTTAGTTTAATGTTTTTTAAATATTTTTTTAATTAGTTTACAAATGGTAAATTTTATTAATAGTTTACAATTATGTTCCATTAATATTTATTAACTGGTTTACAATGATAAGTTTCTTAATTAGCTTACAATGATAAATTTTATTAATAGTTAACAATTATATTACTTTATTAATATTTATTGATTGATTTACAATGATAATTTTATTAATATTTTCTTAATTAGCTTACAATGATAAATTTTATTAACAGCTTATAATTATATTACATTAATATTTATTGATTGATTTACAATGATAATTTTATTAATATTTTCTTAATTAGTTTACAATGATAAATTTTGTTAATAGTTTACAATTATGTTACATTAATATTTATTGATTGATTTACAATGATAATTTTATTAATATTTTCTTAATTAGTTTACAATGATAAATTTTATTAATAGTTTACAATTATGTTACATCAATATTTATTGATTGATTTACAATGATAACTTTATCAATAATTTCTTAATGAGTTTACAATGATAAAACATTGGTTCATACTTCTCTCAACACTTTCCATCGGAAGACTATTAATCGACTTTTTGGAGGTCGCTAAAGAATGGTAAACTTATGAGAATCGTGACTAGCGGGAAAAAGAGAAACTCTCCAATGTATGCATAAAAAAAAAATAAGAACATCTTTTGTCTATGCATTTAATATTGTTATATGTAATAAGAATGATTGTTACGAGTGGTATCACTTTTTCTCTTTAAAGAAAATATTTAAAAAATTAGTTTACTTCGTGAAGATTTTTTATTACATTATCACGTTCAACGTATTATAGGAATATCAGTTGACAAGTAATTTGACAAATATGCCGGTAATTACGAAAATGGTCAAAGTCAAGAATTTAGAAAAGAAGAAATAGCTTGTCAGTTATTTCGTGTCACATCCCTTCAAAATAAAATAATTAATTCGACGTAATTTCGAAGAGGCTATAAAAATTGAACCATTGAACTGAGTTAATGTTCAATTTGATAGTGGACCTACCTAGTCAGTTGCACTCCCGTGAATTATTTCGTCATAATGGAAATGAGAGCAAACTACTTGCCCATCCCTGAACATTATTATGAATCGTGTAGAGAAAAATGATGTTTATGTTATTTTATTTTGCCACTTTCGACAGAGAGACGAATCGACAGAGTTACAAAGTTAATTTGGAGCGTTCGTGCCCTCGCACGAAGTGTGTAGCACCTTCTTAGCTCAAAGAGCAGTTTCTTCGTCTCGGTTTTCAGAGTGTTCGCCCGCACGCGGCATCGAAAGGCAGCGAACAACTCGAGCGGCGGTAGCGGAAGTAACGAGGGCTCCGACAGTGTCGATCCTAGATCGTGGTCGCCGCTGACGGAGGAAGGCTACGCTGAGAAGCTTCGTTTGCTCAGGGAAGCAGCGTCCGTGCCGATGGAACGATGGAGGGCACCTACGGTCTTGGCGTGGTTGGAAGTTGCTCTTGGTATGCCTCAGTACGGTCCACGATGCGCCGAGAACGTCAAATCTGGAAAGGTAACGCCATTTTCACAATTGATTGCTCTTTATTTTAACTAATCTCTGTGGCGAAATTCGCGAAAAAATTTAAATTATTGACATGTCTTTCTCTCTTTTTTTTATCTGTTTCATTAAGTTAACAATCGAGCCTTGTGTAACTTGCGAAGAATATAATATAAATAATAGAATATAATATGTATAAATAATATAACATAAGAGTATAATATATATAAATAATATAATATAATAAAAATATAATAAAATTACAGGGAAATTAATTCCACGTGATTTTTTAAAGTTTCATTATTTCTATTGACACAATACATCAAAATACATCAAAAAATTATGTCAGTGATATTTTATCTTTAACATTGTAAATATTTTAAATATTGGCCTTTTGATCGGGTATCTGTGTAATTATCCAACATAGAGAAATTAATTCTGCACAATTTTTTAAATTGTTTAAATTGTTTTTATTAATACAATAAGCAGTAACAAGATACGTCAAAAGATTATATCAGTAGCACGTTATTTTTAATATTTTTTTCATCTTTTAATTATTGGAGTGTGGATTTTTATGCATTTACGGTGGAAAAATATAGAAATTGCATATAATAATTACAATAGAATATTTTATAAAAGTTTGTATTTAGATTTTCTACTTTTTTTTTGTCTTTTTTTTTTAATTACATTAACAAAGATTCAAATTATGATGAAACGCACGAAAAATCCGCAGTCTAACATTATAATTATAATATTTATAATTTACAATATATGTAATTATTATATAATTCACAATACATGGTATATTGCACAACAAAGTAAAATATACTTGATGAAATGTAAATAACATCAGATATATTGTACAATTTGTAATATACAATATACTATACATTTTACAATCACTTATACCTAACTTTTCTACATAATTAACAATAGATGAAATATTGCACAACAAAGTAAAATATACTTGATGAAATGTAAATAACATCAAATATATTGTACAATTTGTAACATACAATATACTATACATTTTACAAT
>NW_025110337.1:90079-91635 GCF_011392965.1 Frieseomelitta varia | reverse complement strand
AGTTTCGTGTAAATTTGTGTAAATTTAGGGGTGTAAATTTGTCCTACGTTGAACGTATTTTTTTTTTTTTTTTTTTTTTTCTTTTACAATAGGCGCTCGCAGTCAGAAGACACCAGTGCGAACAAATGGACACGGACCCCCTGGTCTGGACGAATCAAAGGTTCATCCGATGGGCGAGGAACATCGATCTGACCGAATATGCTGAGAACTTGAAAGGTAAAATTTACGATTTTCTTGGTCATTTTAACCGGCAGTTTAATAATGTCCAGTGCGACGAAGGCTGTTAAGAAGAATCTTCAATTTCCAATTGTTCTGTTTTCCTCGTTTGTCGCGAACAGATTCGGGCGTGCATGGTGCTCTGGTCGTGCTGGAGCCATCGTTCACCGGCGACACCATGGCCACAGCATTGGGCATACCACCGGCTAAACAGATGATCAGACGACACCTGACCGCCGAGCTTGAAGCCCTCGTCGTTCCAGCAAGGTACTCAGTCTACTATCATCCAGAGGCCACATTGGACAACGCTCACTAATCGACATAAACGTCGTTCCTCGTTCGACGAAACGAGATCGACGTCGCTAACACGATTCATCCACTTCTTCAAGCTTCATCGAGGCTCTCATTCTAATAAATTCTTTCCTCGACAGGGAGTATTCTTGATAGAGTTAACAATCTCACGTGAACAGAACGAAAATTACACCACGCCATCGCTCTACACGATTCAGCTATATATAACTCCCGACGACTTTTGCCATCGAAAGAATAGTTTTGATCGAGCAATTGATTTCCGGACAAGGGAAATTGACACGTACAATCGACAAATATTTGTTCTTGAGATGCTGCTGCGGTGCTCTCTTTTACTCTATTTCGGAATCGAGCTGGCAAATGGCTTTGGACAAATTTTTCATATTATGAAAAACAGCTTGTCGGAGTGGTCGCTTCGGTAATTAGCGGTAATTAAAAACGCGCGTTTACGATTGAACGATTAATCTCGCTTGTGGTTTAAAAAGAAAAGAAAAAGAAAAAGAAAAAAAAAACGAGCTGTAGAGTAGAGAATTTTTACCGCGATCTATAGTTATAGGCAAGAGAAAGAAAAAAAGAAAAAAACATGATACTTTAGGAATTGTCGCTGAAATATTGTCAATTATCTATGCACAAGGGACGATCGAAAACGGGAGTTAGGATTATTTCTCTAATCTCTCTACAAATTTTACAATGAATGGAACACATTCGGCTCGCTGATCAAATTGAAATATTCGCGCGATAAGTATGTGTATTCGCAGAGTAGCTTTAAAGAAACGTTGTTATACTATAGAAAAGATGGGCCTCACGTTTTCAGGGTTTCTATCAATTTAGCCTGGATATTCGTTGACGTATTCACGCTCGAAATGATATTTATGGCTCAACCGAGACGAATATCACCGGACTCGGGTATTGTACATAGTTAACAAGGCGAGCTTAAACGATAAAAAATAGTAACTTGCATTGATATTATCATTAGAATCGAGATATCATTCCCCGCTTCCGTCGAAGCACTTTTTTTTTTTTTTTTTTTT
>NW_025110337.1:68113-90069 GCF_011392965.1 Frieseomelitta varia | reverse complement strand
TTTTTTACAGAAGTGACAACAGCACTTCGTCGCTAGGACATTTTGTAAATAGCTGTGCTCTCGAGTGTTCGAGCCAAAAGAATTATGTTTTACGATCGTCAGTCGTAGTAACGCAGCGGCGTGCACAAGAAAATTTAGGATTAATACGACGACCTTGAATTGATTCGAAGTATTTACGATATACGGCAAGAGATTTTACACGATTTATTCAGAAACGATGGCGGGAGGTGTTCGAGAACTTGGGACAAGCCGCGATCCTAATCCTAGCTTTCGCAGCTCCATATAGTTTTTATAATCCTTAGAGAGAGAGAGAGAGAGAGAGAGAGAGAAAAGTGTGCAATTAGAAATTCACGGTCGTGCGTTTCATCTTCTCAAAAAAAAAAAAAAAAAAAAAGAAAGAAAAAGTTAAACGACGAGCTTGTCCCAATGTTTGCGAACGACCGCCCTGTACAACCAGGTTCTAAACTATTCATTCCATACAGAGACTTGAACTTGATTTGGACGTCATACATATCATACGAAGACATTAGGAAATTCAGATGTAGGAGACGATGCACTGACATTACTAAGAACACACAAGATAAAAGATAGAAGAGAGCGTGAGAGAGAGAGAGAGGGAGAGAAAGGGAGGGAGAGAAAGAGAAAGAGAGAAAGAGAGAAAAGTGCTATATAAAGTAAATGTGCATGCTAGTCTAGGGCAATCTCGACAAGGCAGAGATGTTGCCCTATCAAACGGCTGCCAAAGTCGAGATCGCTCGCGACTGGTGCCTAGTATTTAAGTACTCATCCGTAATACACACGCCATACTTGGATATATCGGGAATACACACACGTATATACAGTACAGTACAATCTCGACATAATGTACATATACAAACATATGCAATATACTCGATGGAATTTCTTCTTATTGATATATATATATATATATATATATACACACATATATATACATATATATGTATATATATATATATATATATATCTATATATAAACATTGTACTCGGCACCGCAGCGATTCGCTGGGTCTGCAGTCCACTCGATCGCGGATCCATCGGTAATGTCTCTCATAGCTGAGCCGTAGCCCACAGCTGCTGCCTGCACTGCACTGCGCTATGTACAGCACACGTTTAATTATTAGTAATTCCTGGTGTAATCCCTGACCAAGGATCTCGTTCTGTCCGAAACGTCGACATTTGAAATTTTTGCCCGCCCTGTTTATTACTTTCCCTTGGTCTTCTCTTAATACGTATTACGTATAAATATTCGCCGTTTAACATTTGATCGAGTACGTTTGTAACTGCAGAGGTTTCACACTTCGGAGCGGATACACATCTCATCACGTGGATAGATCTTTTTCGCGAAAGGGTCAGTGTAATTTGTATGAGTAATTTGTAATTGTTTCAAGTAGAAAAGGGGGGAGGGAGGGAGAGGGGGATGAATAGGTGTCACACGGTATTATCGGTCACGGATCACACCAGCGTTGCATTATGGTTCCTTTTCGTATTTTTCTAATTTGCCAACATTGATATTTACATTTTTCTGACTGTTCGGTGTTTAATCCAATCCGACTTGACCAGCAACGCGCGCCTCGATTGCGCCCCGGTCGATCCCCACGTGAACGACCCTGCGCATTCCGGCGTCCATTAAACATATATACATATTCTTCTTATATCGATGGTGCACAAAATGCTTGTGTATGTATATTTATGTTGTAACTAGATATCCATTATGATACATATCTCCGTTTCTCTATTATATCGAGCACTTGCAGCGAGCCACTGTTCAATCGTATCGAGTAACATAATCTATACCACGTATCAATCATCACGATGTATGTTATATTTTGCCCAGGACCAAAGTTTCACAAAGTACATTACAATTACCCCATCCCCCTCGCACCGTTACTTCTCCCTACACGTAAAAAGTAAAATTTTCACCTCGGATCTGGACAAACTTCAAACTCGATCGTAAACTTCCCGCAATACCAACCTCCCTCCCCTCTCACAGTCACACGTACCGATTGAAACACGTTATTTTTCCCTTTTCGTGGCAGTACTCTATATTTTTGGAAATATTCTTACCGATCGATACACACACACACACATATATATATATATGTATACACTTGTGATGATACTTTTATAACTAAACTCGCACTGTTAACACGTTCCACATTATAGAGAAGAACTGGAAAATTAATTTTTAAATATTAACAACACGTGTTAATATTCTTATCATTTAATAGTTATATTATTTATAATATAATTATATATAATTATATTTAATATATAATATAATAATTATGTTATTTATTTATTGTTATATTATTCAATAATTAATATTAACCACACGTGTTAATATTATTATTATTTAATAATTATATTATTTATAATATAATTATATTTAATATATAATATAATAATTATGTTATTTATTTATTGTTATATTATTTAATAATTAATATTAACCACACGTGTTAATATTATTATTGTTTAATAATTATATTATTTATAATATAATTAAATTAAATATATAATATAATAATTGTGTTATTTATTTATTGTTATATTATTTAATAATTAATATTATTAACCACACGTGTTAATATTATTATTATTTATAATATAATTATATTTAATATATAATATAATAGTTATGTTATTTATTTATTGTTATATTATTTAATAATTAATATTATTAACCACACGTGTTAATATTATTATTATTTAATAATTATATTATTTATAACATAATAATTATGTTATTTACTTATTATTATATTATTTAATATTATTAACAACACGTGTTAATATTATTATTTTTTAATAATTATATTATTCATAATATAATTATATTTAATATATAATATTATATTATATAATGTATAATATAATAATTATATTATTTATTTATTCTTACATTATTTAACAATTAATATTATTATTATTTATTATTAACACGTGTTAACTGTTTAACGAGCAATAGTCACTTTCTATCAGTAACAGCTAATAATAGTTAATTCTGTCATTAAATATTAGAGTAATTACGAAATGTTTGGTTATCTCTTTCGACAGTATCTCAAAAATATATCTACTCTTTCATCGTGGAACGTGTTCACCCACCACCTCATTCAAACACACCCCCTCCACCTCCAGAGTCTCTCAAACTTACACAAACCTTCTTTCTTAGAAAACATGATCAAACTAAAGAAAGAAAAACAGAGAGAGATGTTAAAGAGAAAATAATAAAAAAAAAAAAAAAGAAGGAGAGAGGTTCGCTGCAAAACGTGCCGAACGTGTGTGTGTCCGCGGTGTCACCAAAGGGTGTGTGCATAGAAATCGGTGAGGATGAGTGGTCAGCAGAAAGGCGTGCATGTAGCGTGGTGTGCGTGTGTGTGTAGAAGTCAGCTGGAGGTGGTGCCGAGGAACAGCAGCAGCGGTGGTCGGCCGATGAGCACGGTGAGCGCGGGCGGCAGCCTCGGCCGTGGAAGCAGGGCGCTGCATCTTCAGCATCATCAGAGCTCCCTGTCCGCCCTGCACATGACGGCCAATCACTCGGGCACGGTCGATAGACGCAGATCCAGCCTCAGGGTAACGTACCGTATAGATTCAAAGACACACACCTGGCCTCATTCACCACTGCACCGGGGAACTCGGTGGTATTTTAGTATTCGTCTCGTTGCCCTTGCAACATTCACCCTCTGTTCCGCTGTTTCCGGCGCGGAAACACGACACGCTCTTAACAGATCGCTTCACTCGTCTGTTATCTCTATGTATATCTTTGAATGTGAAGATCTCCCGATTTTCTCTTTCGCTCTCCTTGAAATTACATTCTTAGCTTTTCTTTTATATTTAATATAACGTACTTATATATAATATTTAATATATAAAATATTCCCTCTGAAAATGAAAATCTTCTGATTTTATTTTGCTCTCCTTGAAATTAAATTCTTAGCTTTTCTTTTATATTTAATATAACATACTTATATATATAATATATATATAATTATATTTAATATAAAATATTCCCCCTGAAAATGAAAATCTTCTGATTTCATTTTGCTCTCCTTGAAATTAAATTCTTAGCTTTTCTTCTATATTTAATATAAATTAAATTTTATGTTTAATATATTATTTTATATTCAATATAACATACTTATATATAATATATATAATATATAATTATTTTTAATATAACATACTTATATATAATATATATAATATATAATTATTTTTAATATAACACACTTATATATAATATATATAATATATAATTATTTTTAATATAACATACTTATATATAATATATATAATATATAATTATATTTAACATTTTATATATATATATATATAAAATATTTAATAAAAAATATTTGCTCTGTTTAATTTAAATATATTGTTATACACGTATATTAATTAATTTTGTTACTATATTATTACTATACTGCTATTACTTTTTATCACTATTATTGCTATTAAATTAATTTCTACTATATTACTATTAAATTAACTTTACTATTACTATTAATTTTATTATATTACTATTGAATTGATATTGTTACCATAATTTAATTTTGTCGTTTGTTTCCTCTTAATTGATCATTTCTCTTTTTCTTGAGACAATTTTTCGTGCAATGTTTTCGGATCTTAATAATTTCTCAAGACACAATTAGTACTATCTAGGAGCATAGAGCTGATTTTATTTCACAGTCAATGGTTCAGTTCATTCTCAAGCAACTGTAAAAAAAAAAAAATAAGAAACAGCCTTGAAACGTAGAAACTGATGAATGAAGTGGTAGCCTACATTTTTTATCCCCCCTCGCGCCTAAACGCGCACGTCCAGTGGTAACAGCGAAGAAAACGCTGACCAGATGTCTGTCATTGTCACGTTCTACTGAAACTTCAGCCGTGTTTACTACAGAGAAAGAAACAGATTGAAAATTACGATTCGCTTTGAACGGCGATATCTCGTAAATAGAAAGTCGAATCGACATGAAACGAGAAACATTTCAAAGGGAAAGGTCCCTAATTTATCTACTAATTTTATTTCGTACACGCGAAGAAACTTAACTTGACTGTTTAACGTCCATCTATTGGCGTTAATTTTGAACATTGTTTCAGATAAATGACTTAATCACTTATTATATTTATTATTATTTATCAAGATTGTTTCAGATAAATGACCATTATTATTATATAAATATAATACATAAGTGATTGTTATTTTTATTATTATATTTATTGTCAGTTACTACGTTTGACAGAGATTATACGCTAGATAGTACTAATTGCAAAAAAAAAGGAATCGGATGAGGACGAAATCGTTTAATCAACGAAACAAAGCGATCTGCTCTGAAAGATATCGTGTCGCCACAATCATCAGTCATGGGTGACTTTCTTCGCTGATTGAAATACCCGAATGATAAATCACTTTGAAACAGTATACACACACACACACACACACACACACACTCGCGAAGGAAGCCACCACTGACGAGCATTGTTAACATAATCATCGCCTAAGGTATTCATTTGCAGCGGTTGCTCGGATTAATTTCGTCGGCCACGTGTCTCTCGTGTTTGAAATTGAATTGATTTAATTGATCGTTCGAGTAATCCGTGAAAGATAATCCGAACGACTGCTGGGTAGTAATTTTCTCGCACTCATTTGATTAATTTCTCATCGTTTCACATACACACATACACACACACACATATATATATCGATTTTTTTTAATTAATTTTTAATTTCTCATTGGCACGATTGCATGGCATCTCGCTTAGGTAAAAATTACGCTCGCGCTGTAATTTTTTTTCCACCAGATAACAACAAGCTCCTCTTGTCTTGACACCACCCTACTCTTTAATATCTTTAACCCTTATCCGGGAAAGTAGCGTACACACTTTGTAGACATGGACGTCGAGAAAGAAAGAAAAGAAAAAGCGAGAGAGAGAGAAAGTATTTATCGAATTTAAGGCCCAACAGCGGCAACGTGTTCGTGCATCGTCTGTTATTAACGGCTAAACGTCACATCATGCAGACACGTCGAGCTTCGTTCAGTTTTATTGACGTGATACGTGAAATGAAATGTGAAATTTCTCGTCGTTCTTTCCACGCGAGGAACGATAACGATATATATATATATATATATATATATATATATATATATGTCGAAATGAAGCAGCTAAGAGGCCTCTGTAGCTACAAGTGTGTGACTGTGTAATCTTTCCACGCGATAAGGGTTAAAAAAAGCTGTGAGCTATGTGCTTTGACCTAACGTTAAAAAAAGAAAAAAAAAAAAAAAAGGAAAAATATATATATATATCATTCTCCCTGCATCCTGTGGATCGTCGCAGACCTGCAGTCTTCTTTACTTGAAAAAGGTTCGGTATATATGTATATATTTGTTATATACGTATATGTATATATATCTAGTGTCTGTAACTCATTCGTTCATTCGTTTCCTTCGCCACGTGTCTCTCTGTATTTATCACCTGTTTATCACCTGTTTATCACCCGTTCGTTAGAGATCCCTATGTGACGATGAGAGTTTTATATACTATATCACTTCAGAACCCTCTCAGGTGTTGCGTTTTGTTACAGAGCTCGCGCACTTTCGAAGTTCCACTCCCCCCACTTGTCGCGGAAAATTACAAAATTGCTCGCGAATTCTAGGAAAGAAAGATTTCTTTCTAAATCTTCTTCTCTTCTTTTGGAACAATTCTAAAGAGGGAAGGAAAGGGGGGGAGGAGCTTCGAAGGAGAGACAGTTCTGTGAAGGGAATGCGTAAAGGGAACGATGATTGCTCCTCCGCCACGGAAGTTAGTTAGCCTAATCTAAAAGAAAATTGAATCTCTCTCGCGTTCGGTTTTCGATAGTTTTCGTTCGTTGTGTATGTGTGTACGTGTCGAACGACTGTGTATTCTGTGATAGAAAAAAATAAAAAAAAGATACCTTCCGCCTGGGAAGGTTCTCGCAATCAATCGCAACCTTGCACGTTCCGCAAAGAAAAAAAGAAAAAAAAAAAGAAAAAAAAGAAAAACAACATCGTAGATGATACTTGTCATACTGTCTTGGAGCAACCTTCGCGCGCTCGAGCTCTCACCTCGGGATGCCTCCTCGTGGAAATTACTATTTCAAACTTGTCTCTGGCGGTTTCAGCGCAGTCCCGAGAAATTGAAAGAAAAATTCGCTGAAACGAATCCAGACGACGATCCTTTCTCTCTCTTATATCTCGATCTCGATCTCGATCGTACGGACTTCGAAAACACATAAATACAAAATGCGGGCGAATGAGCGATCCTTCGTTGAAAGAGAGAGAGAGAGAGAGAAAAGTAATTTTCGTCGTCGGTCCGAAAGAGCCCCGAGAGTTCGCTTCTTCCTTTCCAAACTGTCGTTTCGAATCGAAATTAATCGTTGTTGTTTTGGAAACCAAAAAAAAAAAAAGAAAAAAAAAGAAAAAAAGAAAGAAAACAATTCGACGAAAAGAAAGAAAGGAAAAGACTGAGATATACGAGTGCAATTGTAATCTAGTCTGGACCTTGTGAAACTTGTAAAACCACCGATCGCAGCGATTTGATTATAATTGTCGCGACGTTCGCGAACGATGAGCTTAAACCTAGTCAAATTGAAACGAACTGTCCGCTCGATTATTGTATCTGACCATCGTAATTCATCGAACTGAACAACGAGTGAGTATGTATTACGTGTTGTCTGCACGTTTATTAGAACGTTTCCTTTTTTTTTTTTTTTTCTGTCTCCTTCTTTGGTAGATCCACGGCTTGTCTTCATAGAAAATTGAGAACAGAGCAAATGCAATTTAGCTGCAGCGACGTGCGTAAGTTTTACGGTCAGTATGCGTTGGATGCGCAGGTCAGCCGAGTTGCTGTTTGATTTTAACTTTTTTGATTTTATATCACGTTGGAATTGGAGTTCCATTCCAGTTAAATAACCTCGCTCTCGGGTTTTCAACCTGCGATTAAACCAAATTCAAATCTGAAAAAGAAAAAAACGAATCTCAATTTCTGGCATTTCTAATATACAGGATGATTCGCGCAACTTTCAAATCGCGCGTCTAAATGGAAAATTTTTTAATATAAAGGTTGTATTAGTTTCAAGGAAGGAGAAATATGTGTCGATTTCTTTTTTTTTCTTTTTTTTTTTTTCAAGGTCTGACAAATCATCCGTAAAATATCTCCTCGACCATTAGATTTAGAATCAACGTAGCTTGATACTTTTTTACTTGGGATTCGACATTCCTTCGATTCACGATGAAAAGTGACATACGGTCGAACTAAAAAAAGAAAAATAATAAAGATGACGTTGAAAATTTCAACACACGCGAAACAACACTGATAAGTCATGTTTGAGACAATACGATTCTTGTATCAAACAATTTTTTTGTTACACAATTCAAAGGTCAGTTCAAAGTGTGCAGGTTACGTGAATCACCCTGTATACACGTATTAGACCTTAATAGATATCAATCTTTCCATTTTCCAAGACACGTCTCTTTCTTTCACTTTTCTTCTTTCCCCTCAAGTGAAAAGCTCGATGAACTGCGACCCATGAAACATCGTTGATTCCTAACTGTTCCTCTCGAATGCTAAACGAAAAGAAAAAAAGAGAGAGAAATTTCCTCTGAAAGGCTGACTGTATCGCCGCCACACTTGTAAACACTGTACATAAAGAAGCAACGACCGATTTATCACATTCTCCTTTCTTTTCTTTTTTTTTTTTTTCTTCTCTCATGTATGTTAAACCGAAGTGTCCTGCTTTTAAGAAGAGTTTCGATTAACCGTAGCGAGTGTTACGAGAAGCGATCGCATCCTAAAAACAGGACACTGAGAGGTACTGTGTGCGGACGCTCGCGATTTTTATTAGCTACTTAAAAGAAAAAGAAAAAGAAAAAAAAAAAACAAAACACTGATTATAACAATGACGAGCCATTGTGTAAATATAAACTGATGATTTCAATGTGGAATTCACGACGTGGGGTTCTTAATCTGCCTTGTGTTTCGTCCTTTACTAGTTGTCGTGGAAGAGCTCACAGGTATGCGGCCATAACTTACTCGTTTTTCTCCTTTCTTTCTTTTTTTTTTTTTTTTTTTTTTTTTTTTGATATTCATTTCTCTTGCAATCTCCCCGTTTAGTCGTAGTCGTTATTCATTTTACGTTGAATTTTACTCCTTTCATTCAGTTCGAACGTAGATAGGAATGCAATCACGTCGAAATTTGGCTAATCAGGATTTTAACGAAAACCTTGCCAACCCACTCGTTGTTGTAGACAGCTATGATTATATTAAACTTTCACGATTAAAATCCATATCTCGATGAGGAAGATACCTCCGTCAATCAATTAATTTAGGCGAACGTTAACAGCAATTTCAGCTGAAACTTCGCCGAGTACCTGGCCGATAAGGAGTCGAGCATAATATTGCAAAAGTTTAAACTCCTATCTCGCTCAACTTTCACCCCAGAGAATGTACAAAAATCTCAGATAATACACATTGTGCAGGATTTTCAACGAATTGTACTTCCTCGTTAACCAATTTTCGATTTGTATTCTTAATGTGTGCATTGTGTACTCTCCACTCTGGCCTTTAGTTTCCACTGCTTTGAATACTCTTTTCTTTTCTTTTCTTTTTTTTTTATTTCCTCATTCTCTTTTTTTTTTCATCAAGAATAGATCAGTCGAATCGAGATGAATTGCTAGTGCGATGAATTATTTAGATCCTCCAACCCTCCCAAGATCCGTGCCTCTCCTATTACTCGGAGCCGAACCTCCCCATGCAATTTCGCGAAATTAGAACGAGAGAGACCTTCTGTTCACTGACTGTCTGTGTGTGTGTGTGTGTGTGTGTGTGTGTGTGTGTGTGTCATGCTGCACGTGCACCCCTAGCTTCTCGTCGGATCCAATCATCTCTCACCTTTCCGCCACCTTTGTCCTCTTCCGAAACGAAACTGTTTCGAAACTTGGTATACTCACGAGCATTTGAATGTTCCAACGAGGAAGGGGAGCTCGTAGCTCTCAAAGAAACTGACGATTTCGAAACGTTTCGTTACTGCAGGCTCGAGCAATTCGGCCACGTGGAGGAGCATCTCTCACCGAACGTCTTCTCGAAACGCAATTTCACAAAACTTGTCTCTCTCTCTCTCTCTCCCCTCCTTTCCCGCGGGCACCAATAAACCCGATAGCTCGTTTGCTCGTAGCAAGGTCTTCCCCTCGAGGAAGTCGAGATCCACAGATCCCTCGAAATATCGTAGATCTCGGTATCAACTGACAAGTTCTTCTCAAAATTATCTGGATTGTCGATTGGAGTGATTTTTTTTTTTACTCAAAGTTTGGTCAAATCACGCGATTGAACTTGAATAATCTCGGAGTCGAAGTGTGGTAACTTTTAAAATTTTGAAAATCAGTTCCAAATATCTCGGACGAGACTGAGAAATCGAGTAAACGCAGGAAATTCTAAACTTTCTAAACTGTGAAATTAGTTGCTTTTAGAAACTAAGGAATAGAGAAGAAATAGCAAAGAATTCTAAACTTTCTAAATTCTGAGATTGGTTCCTAACGTCTTAGAAAACTGAGGAATAGTAAACGCAAAAAATTTTAAACTTTCTAAACTCTGAAATTGATTCCTAACCTCTCGGAAACTGAGGGACAGTAAGCGCAGAAAATTTTGAACTTTCTGAACTCTGAAATTAGTTGCTTTTAGAAACTAAGGAATAGAGAAGAAATAGCAAAGAATTCTAAATTCCTAACTTTCTAAATTCTGAAACTTTCTAAATTCCTAACGTCTTAGAAAACTGAGGAATAGTAAACGCAAAAAATTTTAAACTTTCTAAACTCTGAAATTGATTCCTAACCTCTCGGAAACTGAGGGACAGTAAGCGCAGAAAATTTTGAACTTTCTGAACTCTGAAATTAGTTGCTTTTAGAAACTAAGGAATAGAGAAGAAATAGCAAAGAATTCTAAATTCCTAACTTTCTAAATTCTGAAACTTTCTAAATTCCTAACGTCTTAGAAAACTGAGGAATAGTAAACGCAAAAAATTTTAAACTTTCTAAACTCTGAAATTGATTCCTAACCTCTCAGAAACTAAGGGACAGTAAGCACAGAAAATTTTGAACTTTCTGAACTCTGAAATTGGTTCCTAACCTCTCAGAAACTAAGAAATAACCAGCGCAAAAATTTTAAACTCTAAGCTCTAAATACTAAACTTTCTGAACTCTAAAATTATTTCCTAACCTCTCAGATACTGAGTAGTAAACGCAAAAAATTCTAACCTCTAAAATTAATTCCTAACTTCTCAGAAACTAAGGAATAACAAACGCAAAAAAAATTTATAAATTCTAAACTCTAAATACTAAACTTTCTAAACTCTAAAATTATTTCCTAATCTCTCAAATACTAAGGCACGGTAAACGCAAAAAATTCTGAAATTATTTTCTAACCTCTCAGAAACTGAGAAATAACAAACGTAAAAAATTCTAAACTCTGAAATTATTTTCTAACCTCTCAGAAACTGGGAAATAACAAACGCAAAAAAAAATTATAAATTCTAAACTCTAAATACTAAACTTTCTAAACTCTAAAATTATTTCCTAATCTTTCAGATACTGAAGAGCGGTAAACGCAAAAAATTCTAAACTCTGAAATTATTTTCTAACCTCTCAGAAACTGAAAAATAACCAGCGCAAAAAATTCTAAACTCTAAACTCTAAATACTAAACTTTCTAAACTCTAAAATTATTTCCTAATCTCTCAGATACTAAAGAGTGGTAAACGCAAAAAATTCTAAACTCTGAAATTAGTTCCTAACTTCTCAGAAACTAAGGAATAACAAACGTAAAAAATTCTAAACTCTGAAATTATTTTCTAACTTCTCAGAAACTGGGAAATAACAAACGCAAAAAATTATAAATTCTAAACTCTAAATACTAAACTTTCTAAACTCTAAAATTATTTCCTAACCTCTCAGATACTGAGGAGTGGTAAACGCAAAAAATTCTAAACTCTGAAATTAGTTCCTAACTTCTCAGAAACTAAGGAATAACAAACGTAAAAAATTCTAAACTCTGAAATTATTTTCTAACTTCTCAGAAACTGGGAAATAACAAACGCAAAAAATTATAAATTCTAAACTCTAAATACTAAACTTTCTAAACTCTAAAATTATTTCCTAACCTCTCAGATACTGAGGAGTGGTAAACGCAAAAAATTCTAAACTCTGAAATTAGTTCCTAACTTCTCAGAAACTAAGGAATAACAAACGTAAAAAATTCTAAACTCTAAAATTATTTCCTAACCCCTCAGATACTGAGGAGTGGAAATTCTAACCTCTGAAATTAATTCCTAATCGTCCCTCTCGGACGAGACTGAAAAATCGAGATAAAACGCAACAGATTTTTCTTTTCGCTACACTCATTTTCTCTGTCTCTCTCTCTCTCTCTCTATTGCATTACTAGAAACACTTGGATATTTCTGGGTACGCGAGACCTACGGTATTTTCCACCGGATCTACCCCCCTCGAATTGTTTCCAAATTTCCATTCAACGGCGATACAACGGCTGAAACCTTTTCCAACAGGGATCGTTGAGCAGAGCGTTCGGGCTTCGACCGAGAAGCGAGAAGGCCTCGCCGTCGTCCTCGTCGGACACCGGGAGCCTGGCAAGCCAGTACATGAGCAGCGCACGCAGCAACTCGCCGCCGCCGCCGCAGCTACCACCGAGACCAATCACCGGGAACAAGAGACACCGTCGTGTGAAGAGCATAGGCGACATCGACTACATAACGAGCGCGGCGGTGAGCACCCCCGTTTGACAGGAGGGTAGGCCCCAACATCCGGGGCCTTATCGAAGCTTGAGCGAGCGTGGATACTCGTCGTCGCAGTACGCATCGTCGCAGTACGGCTCGTACTCCGGCTACAGCAACGTTCTCCACGGCGATCAGTATCAGTACCAGCATGCTGGCAACTATTACCAGCTGAAGGGCGGTTATTACTCGCCTCAGAGCACCGGGCCGCCGTTTCCAGGCGTGCAGAGATACGGAAGCCTGGCCGAGGAGGCCTGGTCCTGCACCACGAAAGACGACACCGGCAATCCCAAGGCGAGCCCTAGGACTTATCTAGCTTAGCTGGCCGCGAGGATCACCGCGATGATACCGCGGTGTGTGTGAGAGAGAAAGAGAGAGAGAGAGAGAGAAAGAGAGTCGCAGAATTTTATTCTATTTCGCAGTTGACAACAAGAGGAGGAGGTGGGAGTGTTGTCAGAAGGGACGGAGCTGTAATCTAGGGGCTTGGATTCATCGTGTTTAACCCTTTCACCGATGGGAATCGGCAATTGCAGAGACGAGGGATTCGCTTGGGCAGAGTTTCTCGAATTTATGGAATGCGATATTGGCGAGGTATTGAAGCACTTGCCACACGAGTATGCTACGTATTTTGTGAGTCGTCGGATACGTGGCAGAAAAATTTAATATATAATTATTTAATATATAATTTTATATTTTAATATATTTTAATATATAATTAATATATTAATAAATATTAATTAATTAATATTAATTAATATATTAAAATATATTAAAATATAATTTTATATTTTAATATATAATTATATATTAAATAATATATTATAATAATATATAATATATACTATATATAATAATATATTATAATTATTTAATATATAATTATATATTTTTAATATATATAATTTTCTTTGGGAAAACACTGACATTTGTTCTCAGTATTCTACGACCTTCTTACACTTGTTACACTTACACGAGTGTGCATTGATGTCACAAGACGATTAATTAATTTAACAGCTTTCTTACTGAAAGTTATTCGAGCGGGGAAAGAGCACTTTCAATGTCGTATCAATACCTCGCCAATCGTTCCACATATCTAAAGAACTTAGCCAAGTAATCCACCAATGTCTTATACTGCCCAACTATGCAGGAAAGCAATAGAATATCTATTAAACGACCAATCTCCATCTATTACCGACGTATTTTGAAACTTTTAATATTTTTTAAACTACGTTTTATCCAAGGACGTTAAATTTCTCAAATGAATTTCTTACTACAGTCTCGTGCAGTAAAGTCACATCTGTCGAAGGATATTTTTGTACGTAATTGGGCAGTGTACACACGACTAGTTTCGTAAACGAAATTAATGTCGACGAGGATGAAAGGGTTAAGGACAATTACTAAACAACGCTGCAACGATCGAACACTGCAAACCTGAATGAGAGAGAACCTGCTGTGCCTATTAGAAGGACATGAGAGTGAAAAAAGCAGCTGTGAGTGTGACATGAAGTGGGGGAGGGAGCTGGATCTGTCACACGAGGGGAACTTTAGTAAGAAATCCTGGACTTAGTCTGGTCGTATGCAACTGTCGATGGATTTGACGCATTGGCACAATGAGACGTTCCTTTATCTTACTTTAGTCGCATACTTCAAACGCATTCAGTGCCAGTTTTGACCTTTTTAACAGAAAGTTAAAACTCGAACGTTGGCGAATTTGTCGTTTACGTTGACCAGATGGAAACTAGTATCATCCTTGCAGTTGCAAGGGATAATTAATAATTCGCGCGGTCTGGAGACGAATCATCCTAATTAGACTGCTAGAATGTTTCTGTCTGATGAAAATTTATAACTTTCGCCGAGTGCAACTGAACGGAACGTTTTATTTCGAGTTGTTTTTATACGATGTTCTTACATATCGCGTGTACTTTATATATATATATATATATATGTGTATATATTTCGAAATTTCCCCGATAATGCATAAAATAATATCTGTTGACAATTTATCGTGTAACCAGGAATATCTCAACGAAAGAATACGACCAATTAGGAAAGGGACTAAGTATAACATTTGGGCATCGATCGTGCGAATTTTACTCGCAATTGCCCCCTCCGAGATCTTCGTTCGTTCGGATAAGATCGAACGAAGGCAACAGCCGCACACAATACATACATACACGGACGTCGTGTAATTCACGTAATTTTTAAGGATCTACTTACAACTAGCCGAACTTACTTCGACACTGGAATTAATTGATAATTGATAATGCAACGCAAGACTGTTCGAATTTGGAAGCTCACGATCCTCTGGAGAGGATGAAGAACGAAAGAGATCTTGTTCCTTGAACGCTGCGTGCAGCGAGGAGGAGATATTTATATTTAAGTATAATACAAGAATACCAAAACGTGTCGTGTCAGTTGTTCGTCTGAGTCACTTGTCGAGAGTCGGTGTTGTCAGTATCGTTGATATTAATATTACGATATAGATGGTTATAGTATATTTACACTGACACGAAATTATATTGCTCGATACTGGCGATCATCGACCATGGGTAAAAGCAATTCGAGGCACGATTGCCAAGGACAGGAGTATTGCTATTTCGCGTGAAAGATAACGAAGGGGGCTTCCATCGAATTCCACGTTTCAGCACACGTTCAGTGATAATCTACGTACACGCACGCGGACACATTCCAGTCGTTGTTTCTCGATCGGAGATCGGTCTCATAGACAAAGAACAGGTAAAGAGACCGTATTTTATTTATTCGACGGATGAGTCTAAGGTAGTTAGCTAAGAAAGAAGAGATCGACGACCAAGTTACTGTCAGTTTTAAGATAGAAAGAGAGAGTGAGAGAGAGAGAGAGAGAAAGGAAACAGACAAAACTACATATACTATGTATCCTGCATTTTTCTTTTTTTTTTGAAAATCGCGCGCTCGATACGTTCAACAGAACCTATTTATTTATTTTTTTTTTTTTTTTCTCTCTTCTGCACTTTCGTTATCGTGATACACACTTGTACATAAACACACAACGACACGAAGTCGAGAGGGGAGCAACGGTGCAAATATACACGCGAGATGAAATATTTTTCACTTCTTCTTTTCACTTTTTCCGTTTCCTCCAACGCACATTAGGCGAACGACGATTCGCGACTTAATGACTAAATGAAGCGAGTTCGAATGATTATTATTATTATTTATAGAAACACGCCCGGGTTCGAGCGGTGATCGTCGTTTAAAAAGAAAAAAGAAAAAAAAAAAAGTACGTGTTACGATGTAATTAACTGTATAACTGTTAAGAAAAAAAAAAAAAAGAAAAAAAAAGAAGGAGACACGCGTGCATGTGCCGAATATAGTCAACGATGTATTTACAACAGTGTCGTCTGTCATGCGATGTTAATTGTTATAACGTTGATTTATAATGATTAACAGGAAATCGTCGTGAAGGAACCTCCGGATCGAGTCGAATCGCACGTCGAGATTTTTATTAATCTTAATTATTACGCTTGCGTAACGGTGGACGACGTATCTATTTTGTAGATAGAGATTTTCAACAATTGATATTTATTCCAGTAGCGGGAGTTCTCGTTGTGTGTATTTATGCTCGGTGTTAAGTTATATATATATATATATATATATATATCGGAGGGATCTCACGCCCGCAAAGATCGGTATTATCATCGTTTAACGGCCGATAAACGATGGATCAATACTGCCTGGATCGTGATCTGTTTCAATCGTCTGTCTGTACACCTAAGTAATTTATTCGAATTATAAATTATAATTCATAGTTTCTCCCCTTATTTTTCTTTAATTTATTGCGACGCGCGTCCGAATACGATAATCGCTTGTTCAATCGGCGACAATTGTAACATTTGCTTGATGAATGTCTCTTAAACGATAAACAACCGCGACCAATGATCAGGTGAAACAAAAGTTGTAAATGTGCTCAGTATCGTCTGTATATATTTGTGTGAATTATATTCAAACATTTGAAAGAAACGAAATAAACAAATGCCTTCAATTCTGCGCAATATGCAACTATTCCTCCTCGTTCTGCCATTTTATTCGTTCATTATACCAAACTGAGTGTCGAATGTATCGAATATCAACGTGCAAATGTCTATTCCAAACAGATTTATCCCTCTCGTTTCACGCTAGAAAAACACTGATACTTAAATAACATTAGCATTGAGCGACACGTGACACAAATCTATAAAGCATCATTTATTTGTTCAGTATTTTAGATTGACATGTTGAATATATCAAATATCAACGTGCAATTCCTATTCTAAACAGATTTATCCCTCTCGTTTCACGCTAGAAAAATACTGATACTTAAATAACAAGCATTGAGCGACACGTGACACAAATCTATAAAGCATCATTTATTTGTTCATTATTTTAGATTGACATGTTGAATATATCAAATATCAACGTACAATTCCTATTCTAAACAGATTCATCCCTCTCGTTTAACGCTAAGAAAACACTGATACTTAAATAACAAGCATTGAGCGACACGTGACACAAATCTATAAAGCATCATTTATTTGTTCATTATTTTAGATTGACATGTTGAATATATCAAATATCAACGTGCAATTACTATTCTAAACAGATTTATCCCTCTCGTTTCACGCTAGAAAAATACCGATACTTAAATAATTAATTTTGTGCGATACGTGACACGAATCTATTAAAAATAAATTAACGCGTAATACTTATTCGAATCATCTGTTTCGCACTTAACACTAGAAAAATAGTGGTTTGATCGAAATAAGGCACTTGAATGCCTGTGACAAACAGGCACAAAACAGAAGAGAATTATTTTATGGAAGACAGTTTGTACTTAGTTTCGTGTTCAACATATAAGCGTAGAAAGCCGAGAACAAATCGTTGCCAATCAGCTCGATGCATTCGTGTAAAAACGTAACGATGTTCGTTAATGCATCGAATACGTTGTTTCTGGGCGAGGAACTGAGACTTATGTTGTACTTCTTCAAATTCGCCTTGCAGTACGTCCACGTGAAATAAACAGCGTCGCAAAGAAACTGCTTCGGTTCGTTGCAATGTTCCACTATGATCATAGTAATTCTGAAACATTTGGTCAGAACATCCAGCGCGTTCTTGAAGTATTTCATTTCTCGTAGTATGTCGTCGAAGTATTTGACGTCTGGTATCTCCTCGTTCGCTGAGTCGACGTAATAATCTTTCAACAACCGTCTAAGTAAACCTTTCAACTTGATCATCACGTCGTTCCTCTCTGTAGCGACCATCGGCGAGTTTATCAAATTAAACGCGACTGTGCCAACTGTCAGTAAACTTCCTGTGAACTCAACAGGGTCTATGAATATTCTGTTATTTATAATAATATAGTTGTCTTGGTACTTGACACTTGGCAAATTCTCTCTCCAAGATAATTGACTCAAACCGTTTAAGAAGTCCTGCCTGTTGGCAAATTGCTTTATTTTACAGACAATGCCCTCGGATCTATTTTGCGTATTGCCCACGTATGCGCTCATTTTATTGAACTGCTCCTTCAGACGATCAACCTTCAAAGCGCCCTTGAACTTCTCAAGGATGCTGCCGTTGGATGTTTCTATGAGCTCGCCAGCCAATTTGGCATTTAACAACGCATTACCGAAGAATAAAACATGCGAGGCGAAGATAACTATATCCAGGAAATCAACATCCCTTTCTGTACGATATTTGTCGATTAAACAATATCCCTGATAAATTATACCGACGCTGTTCAATGTCAAGTTGCCCAATATCATGGAATTGTAAGCTGTTTTGGCTACAACACCAACGGTGCTGCCTCTGGTAAGAGCTTGAGACATAATCATAGTTCCACCATTTGCTCCCAACGACAAGGCTGTACTACCTATTTCAAGCCAAGCAGGAAATGCATTTTTATTTATAGGGCTGATGGATTGTTTATGCTTAGCAAGGTCCACTAATTTTTGGGAATTTCTGGCAATGATCCATGTGCCGCATAAACCGCCATAAATGAAACCTATTGATTAAAAATTTCATTCTGTTAATAAAGAGCAGAAATGGAAACTGAACTGTTTTACTTGCATGAAACTGTCATTTACCGGCGGCAAAAACAACTGGTGCAATAGGTGTCAGTAAGTTAGCAGTTCCAAGCCCTACAGTTGTAGCTACAGTTATTGTATTCGCAGCAATATCAATGCCTTTAAAGACTTTATTTTTCACATTACAAGCAGGTGAGTCTAGTACCTCAACCCATACCGTTGAAACATATTCTGTGACTTTATAGTTTGGATTATACTGATACAAACCCGCCTTTGGCAAAATCATAGTACACTGGGGCAATCTGTTGTTTGTAATGTAATCTTTCCAAGTTTTATATAGTCTGCCTTCATTGTCAATATAAGATATACCCAGCGTCACAGTCTTTAACTTAAATATTGGTACTATACACATATTATTAGATTTGTCATCGTTAGATTTGTCATCATTAGATTTGTCATCCTTCTTATTCGACTGCTTTGGTGCTGCATGTAAAATTACAACGTTAAATATAATTCCAAGGTAAATGATATTGTTCGTGTTATCTTTTCCAAACTTCATTATCTGTTGATATATTGTATCTATGACCTTGCACATTGTTTTATCGTACACTATCTTATTGCATATATTATTTTGGTTGTTATTGACCGACGTATCATTCTCAGAGGTTGTTGGTGTTTCTGTATCATCAACAATTTCAGGAATACCAAACATGGCATATCCAATCTTATGTCTTATAATTTCACAATCATCAGACTCATATTGAAACCAATCAGGAAGAAGTTCATAATAATGTTGCTGATACTCTTTGGCAAGCTTGATTTTCTCCTCCTAGGATACATCAAATTAGAAATTAAATTACATTAAATCTGAAAAACATGATAATGAATTATACACATATGAATTTACTTTTTCATCAGACGGACAAGCCATGTTGATTCTTCAGAATGATGAAACTTTTATTTATGTTCTGAAATAAAACTAAGGGTTGTTGTAGATACACATTTAATTATTACATCAAAAGGAATATCGTTATTAATTAAAATTATTCGTATAAAATAACGTAGCAACTACTATTATGAACAATTATCAACAAAAATTATTCCCACGAACGTCAGTTAAACATCACTATAAATCAGCTTTCTATACATACATACATATATATACATACATAGACTGAAATCTATGTATGAAAACCGGGGAATTCCTGTTTTAGTATTATATATGTTACCAATGTTACGTAACTAACTTATATGTAGAAAAAGGAACATAATTATTAAAAATTAATGTTAGCATCGCCTTCCTTTCGAATTTTATTAAAAATAAAGAATTTTCGTATAAAAAAAAACATTAGAAAAAGCAATATAATTATTAAAAATTAATGTTGGCATCGCTTTTGAATTTTATTAAAAATGAAATCACTGGTATCAAATATAGTGACATTACACAAGTGTACCAATTACATTTAACTGGGGATTTAACTGGCGGGCAGTTTAAAAAAAGCAAACAATTAAATTTAATCACTCATAGTTGTGTTCAATATATTTATGTACGTCTGTAAGTACAATAAACGAAATTCATGTATCAATTATATCAGACTGATACAATTCTAATCGTTTATCCAATAACCTAAAAAATATTTCCTGATGTTTCCATAAAATTCCCTAAAACAAAATATTTCCCTAACAATGCGCATATGGAAATGATCCTTTAATCGATCAGTAACTAGCCTCGGATGCACAATAATTCAAATTGAAATTAATATCATAAACATTATATTAGTCATGTTATATGCTGTTTCAGGTACTTCAGGAATGCGAAAAGCATTTTTAGATCGAAAATGAGTACATGTATGTACAGTATGACGTTAAAAAAATTATAGAGTTTCAAGTCTATCCTGTAGACTCTATGAAATCTCTGTTATATTTCATCCTCGCACTTTTCACATTATTTGTATGGGTAAATAAAATTTCAGGAAGAATAAAATCATAACTTGTTACGATTTAAACCTAGACGTGTTAACTTTTTTCCGTTATTTACTGTACTGTCCGTCTCGAAAATGTTATACACCCCAAAACCCTGAAACCTAGAAATAAGGATTAACGGATGATGGAGGATTAGGTATAACAATATAATTCAATGAAAACAATAACAAATACATATATTTCTCGAAATGTGATACACTTTGATGTTTTTTTTTTTTTTTTTTTTGTGGTGGTCGTATTTTAATTCTCGCGTGTACTGTTTTCTCATGTTTTTTTTTCTTCTTCTTCTTCTTTTCGTTTCAAATGGATCGGATGGCGTGTCATTTTATTATGGACGCGGCGACGTCATCTAAAACTCTTCTCATTATGTTGCATTTTGCATTGTTTAATTTTATTAACTCTGTTTCGTTTTTTTTTTTTTTTTTTTTTTTTTTTTTTTTTTTTTTTTTTTTTTGGCTTTTTCGCTTTTTCTTTCGTTTTGTCATCGTCGTTAAATTCTAAATTGCAGCAAAGCTGTCAGTTGCGTCTACCGTGTTCTCTAATTATCTCTTTTTTTTTCTACGATTTCTTCTTTACGACATACTCTTTTTTCTTTTCTCTCTCTTTGTAGCTCTCTTCATTGCAATCCGCAGCCTGTTTTCCCTTTTCATTCCCCCTCAAACGCTTTTGCATTCTCTCGTTCCGCGTAACCAACGAGACCTGCAACGTCTCGTCGTTTTCGAAAGGAAAACGATTGCCGAGATCCAAGACCGGCCCACTTGGAAAGCTACGAAGTGGTTGAGTTAATCGGCAACTTGTACTAGAAGGTACTTATACGAATATCGATCCTCGAGAAACGTGAACGAGCGTCCCTCTATTCTCTCCGTGGTTCTCCTCGGTTGAGACTGTTGTTAAACTGTCACACACTTGTCAACAATATCGGCCTCTGTTGCGATTTACTATGCAAGAAAGAAAAAAAAAAAAAAAAAAAAAATCGCGATCAGAATGTTACGCTTTTGTTACGCGTAGGTGCATGTCTATGTGTGTTGTGTAACAATCGAACTTCATTGTCCAATTTCTTTCTTTCCCTTTTGGTAATTAGTCTACGTGCCAAGAAAAAAAAAAAAAAAAAAAAAA
>NW_025110337.1:67409-68030 GCF_011392965.1 Frieseomelitta varia | reverse complement strand
GCCAAAAAAAAAAAAAAAAAAAAAAAAAACGACGTGTTACGATCTAATTGAACAATGAGCGCGGAGATGCTCGTTGCGTTTCTCTCGCGCACGGAAATATTACGCTCGTGAATCGCTTCTTCGTTCTCTTTCTTTCGCTCGCAATCGAGTGAAACGGTCGTCGTTTTTCTCCTCGCTGTCGAGAGCCAGAAAGACTCGTCGACGTTCGAAACTGAAAAAAAAAAAAAAGGAAAGCAATTCGCGTGTCGATCCTCGGTTCTTGCAGTTACCCGAGAGAGATACGCCCGCGTACACGCTACACAATCGACTACACAAAAATTTCACATTACACAACGTGCATAAAATCTCGGCAAAAAAAAAAAGAGAAAAAAAAAAATATATATATATATATACGTGATAACAAGGCGTAAAACAATTTTTCTTTCGTTTTTTTTTCTTTTTTTTCTTTTTTTGTTTTCTTTTCTATAACGTCGACGCGATTAATTAATTCGGACGCTGCGTCCAACTAAAATTCACAATCGCAAAAATACAATATCGATTTCTATTGACGGTCCGACGAAATTGGAGAAACATACTTGCGGAGCACGTACATACGCACGCGTATACGTACTTCGATTAAAA
>NW_025110337.1:62578-67363 GCF_011392965.1 Frieseomelitta varia | reverse complement strand
AAAAAAAAAGAGACTGGCGGTTTCGAAGCGAATCTGTCATTGACAAAGCCTCCTATAAAATTAATTTCTCTTTTCCGTATATGTCTACAAATATACACGTTTATATATGATGATACGGCGTATCATATATGTATATATATCATATACATTGTAAGCTCTTTTGAGAATTCGTGTGGTGTAGGGTCGAAACGAGAGAAAGAAAGAAAAAAAAAAAAAAAAAAAAAAAAAAAAAAAAAAAATATAAAAAAAAAAAANAAAAAAAAAAAAAAGAATGATTAAAAATAACAAATCGACAGCGCAACGAATGAAACAGTATAGGACGCAATATAAAAAACGCGTTCTAACCGGGAACAATTATGTCGCCTGTAATGCCGATATTTCGCATCGCAAAAAGTGCTAAAAAACATGTGTATATAACAATTATTTACTCGATTATTGTCACTGAGCGTTGCAACGAGCAGAATCGCTTATTACTTAGCGCATCAACAGTGTATACATAAAATATTAGCCGCGCGAAGGCGCGCGAGCGTGTGGGGCTCTTCGCTCACGATCGCTCTTTCCTTTCCAATTCATTCTCGAAGAGATCGAATTTCATCGGGTCTCTTTTTGTTCAGACAAGAGGAAGCAACTACGAACACAGAGATGTCACGTTTTAATTTAATTACTTCTGTTCACCTCCGGATCGCTGTGTGTAACTCTCGTCGAGTCGTTAACAATTGGAACCAACGATTTTGCTCACTTTTCCCCCTTTCTTTTATAATAAGATAAAACGAAAAACGATGCGTTCTGGAACCGAACGATCTCTGTACACGATTCTCTAAAAATGATTTTGATTCGCGCAACTCGCGTAACTTGCGATTAAAAAAAAAAAAAAAAGAAAGAAAAAACGGAACTAACAGTACGCGGTGACGCTTGTTAAAAAGATATTTACAAGATAACGAGAAATATTAAAAGAGAGAGAGAGAGAGAGAGAGAAAGAGAAAAGGACCCAAGTTGTATGGTGCTTGCGGTGGATAGAAGGAAGAAGAAAGAACTGACTGGAGGTGAAGAGGGGAAAGAAGAGATTTGCCAATGATGCGCTCCACCAGTGGTACAAGAAAGAGAGAAAAAGAAATGGAAGAAGTTGCGAATTACCAAAGCTAATTTCGCTTTGCCAAATTTCGCTCTGTACATAAAAAACCGTGCACCGCGAATATACATTGAACAAGCGAGGGGGAGGGTGGGGGGAAGAAGCAGAAGGGCAAGAGATGAATAGAAGCATAGTTTTGGATAAAGGGAGGAGCACCATAGATCAACAACCAATGAAAATCCATTGTCGGACGCGTATCGAAGCAATGAAAAAAAAAAGAAAAAAAAAATGATAATAAAAGACGCGATAATCGCGACGCTTTCCCCGCACTCGAGAGAGAGAGAGAGAGAGAGAGAGAGAGAGAGAGAATGTGTGTGTAGTGTGTGTATGTTGCTCTTCGAAGAGTATACAACCGAGCGCCGAAAAAGAAAAAAAAACGAAACGCTACAGAGAGAAGAGAGATTAAAACGAAGTTATGTTATGAAAAAAAAAAAGAAAAAAAAAGAAGCACTTGATCTCTACCTTACGATAAAAACAACTAGAATCACTTGCGCGTGCGCGCGCGCGCGTGTGTGTGTGTGTGTGTATGTGTACCATCACCACTTGTGGGATACGCTACAGTGATTAACGTTTTCTTACAAGAGAACTAGGACCCTAGTCCGTGCGCAGAAAAGCGTCGTTCTCCCAAGTTACCGTCGTACTCGCAATTTACTTTACAGTTTTCTCTTTCGTATTTTCTTTTTTTCTTCTTCTTGTCCCCCCCCCCTCCCCCCTTTTTTCTCATCGACAAATCACCGATCGCGCGATACATTCTTCTCTCTGTAAAAGAGAAGAGACTGTTAGAAAAGTGTTACAATCTTTTAGAACAGATTTTAACGCAGACAACAACGCTAGTTATTGCACTCGATCGATCTGAGCGCCGCTGAGGCTCGTTTCAAGGATCGAAGGCTGGCCGAGAAGAAAACGTTCAGAGAGACGAAGAATCTATCGGCGATCGGATCTGCGAGGGCCGCATTGTACATTGAACCAAACAGAAGCTCGAGAGTCGCAGTGATTAAATAGCCGTGTTAAAGGGCCGCTTGCGGCCATTATTCTCCAACTATCGATCACTTATAAACGCGCGCGCGTTTATACGCTTTCGTACATCTTTCGCTCATTACTCTAATCAGCTCCAACCCGAAGGTTCACGAGGCGATCGCCGTGTGCGTGCCAGATGCTTAAATATTTCATGTTTGAGACACTTCCTCCGCGGGATGGATGGATTATTCGATATTCCTCGTTTGAATTTTACTCGAATCTTTCTACTATATTATCAATAGGAACTTTGTCAATTAATCGATTAATCTGTCCTTGGTTTCCTTGGTCTTTGCAAGTACGACTTATTTCAAATAAATCTTGAAATAATTTTGATTAATATTGAAATATTACGGTGCAATGATATTCAAGCGAATGACAATGAATCACAATCATACTCGAAATATTCTGTAGGTCGGAATTAGTTTCTTTAGTATTTACAAAGGTACAAGATATTTGAAATAGATTTTCAAATAATTTTGGCTAAACTTGAATCATCGCGATACATCATGATGGAAATGATATCCAGGCGAATGTGAATAATTATATCGGCAACCCTAGCTTTTCCAGTCAACGAAATGTTTTTTTAAATTAAGGAATTCGTTTCCATAGTCTTTAAAAACGCAAGGTGTTTAAAATAAATTTTTAAATAATTTTGATTAAACTTGAAATATTACGGTACAATGATATTCAAGCGAATGACAATGAATCACAATCATACTCGAAATGTTCTGTAGGTCGGAATTAGTTTCTTTAGTATTTACAAAGGTACAAGATATTTGAAATAGATTTTCAAATAATTTTGGTTAAACTTGAATCATTGCGATACATCATGATGGAAATAATATCCAGGCGAATATGAATAATCATATCGGTAACACTAGCTTTTCCAGTCAACGAAATGGTTTTTTTAAGTTAAGGAATTCATTTCCATAGTCTTTAAAAATTAAAGTAAATTTTCAAATAATTTTGATTATCACGTGTACGCATCGAGAATAATTACACGAGTAATATCGGCAACGCGAGCTTCGCCAGTTAACGAAATTTTCTTCAGATCGAAATTAGTCTCCTCATTACAAGTACATACTCTTTACAAATAGAAGGTATTTAAAAGAAATCTCGATACAAAGGTACTTAAAAAAATATCTTGAAACAACTTCGAAATGTTGCGACGAGTCAAGACAACGGAAATGATGCGATCGAGCTATTGGATCGTCACTGTGGTCGCCGAGCTAGTTTCTAGTTAACGAATTAACCGAGATTAAACGTGATCGATTGGGAATCGATTCAATCGACATGCTCCGCGCGAAAAGGAAAAGTTTACACACGTCACTCGCATCTGGCACGCGCGCAAACTATTCCACGGTCTGCGGCTCCGCGTGTATACGTGTATGCGTATGTGTCTCGTTATGTATATGGATATATACCTCGTACGCATTCCCCACATTATATATATATATATATATATATATATACATATATATATATATATACATATGTGTGTGTGTGTATCCATATATATAATGCTCGATAATTTGCGTTGCAGCGGATTGATATACCTGTACTGTTCGGGTTGGTATATTACACCTCGTTGGTATATTATATAGACGCGTATAAATACATACACGTGTGCATGCGGTTGCGCGTGCACGTACACGCGCGGCACAGAGTCACGCTTTTACAGGCAGACATACACATACGGCCGTGTACGTATGCATGTACACATATATAATCTAACTATACATATAACTATGTACAATTTTTCTGAAGGAGGGTGGTTTCCAGGGCTGGAGGGGGAATGGGAGATGAGAAAGGAGCACAAAGGAAGGTCTAACAGGGAGAATTGGTTAAAAGGAAGAAGTGTGTGTGTGTGTGTGTGTGTGTGTGTGTGTGTGTGTGTGTGTGTGTGTGTGTGTGTGTATTGTGTGTTGTGTGTGTTTTATATGTATGTTTCTTTTTGTATGCATGTTTCTTTTTTCTATGTGTACAGATTTTGCGCACGTGTGTGGAGGGAGGGAAAAGGGAGGATGCTGAAGCTCTCATGTCGGTGGACATCTCCGTGTGGTCCTCCGGGAATTGAGGGCGAGCTTGGTACGAATTTATGTCATATTAACGGAGTATGGTCTTGCGATTCGGCGCGCTCCTTCCTTTCCTTCGTCTTCTTTATTTCCTTCTTCTTCTTCTTCTTCTTCTTCTTGTTCTTCTTCTTCTTCTTCTTCTTACTTTTTTCCGTCTTTTTCTTTTTTTTTACTTTTTCATTTTTTTTTTCCTTTTTTTTCTCCTTTTAATGATTATTCCTCTTTTCATCCGAACTGGCGAAAAAAAAAAAGATCCTAAGTGCTGCGACTATAGTGTGTATGTATGTGTGTGTTTGTGTGTGTGTGTGTGTGTGTGTGTGTGTGTGTGTGTGTGTGTGTGTGGGAGGAGCTGGCACAACAAACGCTCGTGTCCGCATCGACAATTTCAATAACGCGACGAGCTGGTTGCCTGCCCGGCGTACTGTTAGACGTCCGTGTATTTGCTCAGCTTGTCACGCAGCAGCATGTTCTCGTTCTTTAACCGGTCCAGTTCCTGCCGCAGGCCCATGTTCTGAAATTATGCGTTTTTCTTTTTTTTTTTTTTTTTTTTTTTTTTCCTCCCTT
>NW_025110337.1:59187-61576 GCF_011392965.1 Frieseomelitta varia | reverse complement strand
ACTCTGTCAGATGTAACAAATTTTCTGTAAAATTTTCTTTGCTAAATGAAACAAATTTTACAATTGTTGATCATCCAAGAATTAAGAGAGCCAATTGCACGAATTGTCATTCCCTTTCTGTTCAGTTTAACAACATTTCAACAGAAATAAAAGAGAAGAATTAAAGAAGAAAAGAAAAAACGAGAAAAAAAATAAAAATGGAGAAAAAACTGAGAGGAGAGAAGATAGCAGTAGAGTAGAAAATCACAAAAGGTAAATACAAGTCGTGAGGGGAGAAAAAGGACAAATCAAAACGCAATTTAGGAAAAAAAATTTGCAATTTGACTCTGTCAGATGTAACAAATTTTCTGTAAAATTTTCTTTGCTAAATGAAACAAATTTTACAATTGTTGATCATCCAAGAATTAAGAGAGCCAATTGCACGAATTGTCATTCCCTTTCTGTTCAGTTTAACAACATTTCAACAGAAATAAAAGAGAAGAATTAAAGAAGAAAAGAAAAAACGAGAAAAAAAAATAAAAATGGAGAAAAAACTGAGAGGAGAGAAGATAGTAGTAGAGTAAAAAATCGCAAAAAGTAAATACAAGTCGTGGGGGAAGAAAAAGGACAAACCAAAACACAAATTTAGGAGAAACATCCTATTTAATTTGCAATTTGACTCTGTCAGATGTAACAAATTTTCCGTGTAATTTTCTTTGTTAAATGAAACAAATTTTACATTTGTTGATTATCCAAGAAATAAGAGAGCCAATTGCACGAAGTGTCATTCCCTTTCTGTTCAGTTTAACAACATTTCAACAGAAATAAAGGAGAAGAATTAAAGAAAAAAAGAAAAGACGAGAAAAAAAATAAAAATAAGAAAAGAGAAGAATTAAAGAAAAAAAAGAAAGGACGAGAAAAAATAAAAATAGGGGAAAAAAGGAGAGGAGAGAAGATAGTAGTAGAAAATCACAAAAGATGAATACAAGTTGTGGGGAGGAGAAAAAGGACAAATCAAAACGCAATTTAGGAAAAAAAAATTTGCAATTTGACTCTGTCAGATGTAACAAATTTTCTGTAAAATTTTCTTTGCTAAATGAAACAAATTTTACAATTGTTGATCATCCAAGAATTAAGAGAGCCATTTGCACGAATTGTCATTCCCTTTCTGTTTAACATTTCAACAGAAATAAAAGAGAAGAGTGAAAAGAAAAGATGAGAAAAAAATGAGACGAGAGAAGATAGTAGTAGAGTAGAAAATCACAAGAGATAAATACAAGTCGTGGGGAGAGAAAAAGGACAAATTTAGGGGAAAAAATCTATTTAATTTGCAATTTAACTCTATCAGATGTAACAAATTTTCCGTGCAATTTTTTTTGCCAAATGAAACAAATTTCACATTTGTTGATTATCCAAGAAATAAGAGAGCCAATTGCACGAATTGTCATTCCCTTTCTGTTTAACATTTCAACAGAAATAAAAGAGTGAAAAGAAAAGATGAGAAAAAAATGAGAGAAGATAGTAGTAGAGTAGAAAATCACAAAAGATAAATACAAGTCGTGGGGGGAGAGAAATTACAAATTTAGGGAAAAACCCTATTTAATTTGCAATTTGACTCTGTCAGATGTAACAAATTTTACGAGATTATCCAAGACAAGAATAAAAAGAAGCCAATTGCATTGTCATTCCCTTTCTGTTCAATTTAATAACATTTCAAAATAGAAAAGAGAAAAGAAATGAGAAGGATTAGAAAAAGGAGGGACAAGTAAAACGAGGAAAGAAGAGAAGAATCCGATCAGGAGAGAAATGGCGAAATCAAAGCACGCGTGATTTGTCCACTGACCTGCTTCCGTGATTTCTTGATCATCGGTTGGGGTTTGAGCTCCTCGTCGGAGAAGGCCCGGGTGCGTGGATCGAAGTCTCGCCCCGATGAGGCCATCGAGAGCGCTACAAGAGACAAGCCATATTGTATTCGTGACGAGTCCTCGGAATCTGTCGCGCGAAGAGGGAATAATCGACAATGCCGATGTTAGTCTAGTTTCATCCGTTGTTCGGAGAGAATCGCGGACATAAACGTCGATCCTGAGACTCGTTTTCTCGCGTTGAAACAACGTTACTTTACTTCTCTCGCTGTTGAAATTCGTTATCGACTCGAGTACCTGATTCAACTGGATTTTCAATCGTGAGCGAAAGGGCATCGGACCGGAAAATTTTGCGCTATATTTTTGTTTTTTTTTATTTAAATTTTTTTTTAGTCATATTACGATACAACAAATGATGGAATATAAGGCCATAACAGTCATGATTGTACTATATATTTTGTCGAAAGAATTCTAAAGGTCAATATTAATATTAAAAAAAAAAAAAAAAAAAAAAAAGCTCAGTGTTCTCGTAAAAATTTTTCATTTTT
>NW_025110337.1:53805-59177 GCF_011392965.1 Frieseomelitta varia | reverse complement strand
AAAAAAAAAAAAAAAAAAAAACAGTCAAAATTGTCGATATGACGGATTTTAGATTTTATTCTATTTTTTTTCTTTTTTTTTGTTTTATATGTGGGTTTAGAGTCGCATCGACTACGAGGTCTTTAGCGACGTATTTTTTTTTTCTTATCTTTTTGTAAGAAAATGATAGTATAATATAATAAATGATAGAATATAGGCGTTAAAAGTCATGATTGTATTTTGTCAAAAGAAAAGTTGTTCTACAGATCAATATTAATAAGAAAAAAAAACAGTCAAACTCGTCAATATGACGGACTTTAGATTTTATTCTATATGTCTTTTTCTTGTCTTTTCGTAAGGAAAGAATTCTTTTTAATGATAATATAATAAATGATGGGATATATGTACTTTTTATTAAAAAATCTTCTCAAATTGAACTCGAATTTAACTTGAAATTAATAAAATTACTTTTCTCTAATGTTTTCTCTGATGTTTTTATTTAAAAAATCTTAAAAAATGAACTTTTATTAAAAAATGAACATTTTATTTAAAAAAAATCTTAAATTGAACTCGAATTTAACTTCAAATTAATAAAATTACTTTTCTCTGATGTTTTTATTAAAAAATCTTAAAAAATGAACTTTTTATTAAAAAAATTTTAAATTGAATTCGAATTTAAGTTCAAATTAATAAAATTACTTCTTTCTAATGTTTTCTCTGATGTTTTTATTTAAAAAAATCTTAAAAAAACGAACTTTTATTAAAAAATGAACATTTTATTAGCAAAAAATCTTAAATTGAACCCGAATTTAACTTCAAATTAACAAAATTACTTCTTCTTAATATTTTTATTTAAAAAAATCTTGAAAAATGAACATTTTGTCAAAAAGAATCTTAAATTAAACTCGAATTTAACTTCAAATTAATGAAATCCCTTTTCTCCAAATTAATGTTTTATTTAAAAAAGGATGAACAAAAATAGGTAGGAAGAAACTTTTAGCCCACACTGCAGACAGTTACAGATGAGTCTACTCAACTAAAAAAAAAAAAAAAAAAAAAAAGAAGTGAATCGTAAGGGAAACTTAAACGTCGCTCAGGATCGACGTGTGAAGTGTATCGCCGACGTAGAGAGGAATACTGAGGGTGTGACTGAAGTTCACTCACTGGAGTCCGCCGGTGAGGGTGGGTTCATGGTGTCAGGGGAGCAACACTCGCTCGGCGAGGGTGATCTCTCGCGTTTGGTGACCGGCTCCAAGTGGAGACCTGCCGGGCCTTGGTGCCCCGGTGTCTCGGTGTTGTTGATCTTGTGCAGCTGCCCGCTCTGCATCGTGCCCTGGCCACCGCCGGCCACGCCGTCCACAGGAATGCCGTTCTCGGAGAGAAACTCGTCTAGATCCACGTACTGAAACACAAGGGCAACAGCATCCTCGTTTTTCGTTTCGTTTCAGCTACGAAGAGTGAAGATTGGTCGGTCACCAGGGTTCGAACGTTTCGAACTGCTTATTAACAGAGTTTGGTGAGCATTCGATCGAGATTTGAGATTCTTCGAGAGAGAATTGTGGTGAAACGAAGTTCGTCCATTAACTCCATTAATTCCTGCGCTGGAATGACGTTCCACGCGCTTCGAGAGTCTTTTGTCCCAAAATTGTAATACTTTCACGGTTTCAAGTAGAACAAAGAATAAGTTTATTAACTTCTCAATCATTTCTATCGAGTGATATCCATGAGTTACCGACGAGTTCGAAAAGGAAAGCGACGAATTGTTTTGTACGGTTCGGTCACTCGTTATGGTCCGCAATCAGTTTGCCAGCGCAAGTGATTAACGTTGAATTTGTTAAATCAATTTACTTTATTATTATTATTATTATTACTATTATGGTTTAAAATGGATTAATCAAGGTGATGGAGAAGGCAATGGCTGCTATTTACAAATTGAACAGAACAGAAGACAGATTCGATACGTTGTTGCGATGTCCCTCTTCGAGAATGCCAGTCCAATTTGAATTTATAAAAAATTAATTAAACCATAGCTTTGCAATTTTAGCCCGTAGGCTTGGTCGCGTCACACGCAGGATATTTGTACGTAGAATCAGAGATTCAGTCTTGAGTCAGTATCACTTTTGTACCGTCAGAATTAAATGATTAAATCGTACACGTTTCTACTAATCCAAGTAACGTTAGCAACACAGTTTGGCAACCATTCGTTCTACGAAACGATGCTCTCTGCGAAGAATAAATTTCCCTGTTCGCGACAGAAGAAGTCGAAAGGAAAGAACGAGTTCTCCGATTGTTGTCCTTTTCCTTTCCATTCGCAGTTGAAGGCAAGAATAAGAGAAGAACAATTCCAAGATTGTGTTCGGAAAAAATTTTTTCGGATCCATGTGTTGAGGATCAGCCGAGTTGTGAGCTTACCGTATCGCGTTTTTATACATACATGGTTCAATACCTTCAGGTCGGCATCATAGGGCAGAGTTTTGTCCCAGAGGTTTGGGCCGAGGAAGGCGGCCTGCGCTTCCACGTTGCCCCATAGCTCTCCGTCGGCGTCCTTCTTCTCCTCCGGTCCATCTTTACCTTGTTTTCCTGCAGCATAATTGGTTAAAATCAGTGCCGATATCTCTTCGAACGATCAAACGTTTGCCTTGCATAACTTCTTGTATCTTGCTTGTAAAAAGCGATCAGAAGCATTCGGAAATCTTCAAAATTAACGTAAAACCGCAAAATTACATGAAATTACTTTTGTAAAGTTATTGTAATATAAAAATTATTGCAATATTAATATTATTATTATATAAATATTATTAATTATTGCAATGTATAATACTTGCATAATATTTAGTAGCAAAGACGAGTCTCTGCTCGAGATTGTATCTTTTAATTACGTTTGTAAAAATTTGAAACTGCACGAAGCTCTGCAGTCTAGTCGTTTATTAAGTATTCGTCAATTATGTACGCAATTCAAACTGAATCTTCACCGAATTAAAAATTATTCCTGGCACCAGATCCAAAGTATATATAATTTGTAAAATAAATATTTAAAAAAAACGTAAATATATTAAATTTATATTTGCAATATTATTCATGAAATAGATATATAAATTATATAAATATTTATGAGATAAATATTACGAAACAACTATAAATAGTGATATTAACTTGTTGTGCTGGAATGAAGTGTCACGCACGACGAGAATTTTTTGGCCAAAAAATTGCAACGTCGTCGCAGTTTTAAGTATACTAAAATATAATCGAGGCAGGGTAAATAATAAAATTATTACTTCTCAGTAATTTCTATCCAGTGATATCATTCAGACGAGTTATCATTCCAAAAAGAAATCATTGTAGACGGGTTTGGTCACTCGTTATGGTCCGTGCAACCAGTTGCCAGCGCAAGTGTTTAAGTTAGGTTCAGATTAATAATAAAGGCAAGTTAATAATATTGTTAGTAGTACAATGATATAATGATAGTCACTATTAACGATAATAGTAACATCACAAATAAATATTATTAATATTTATAATATATATAAATATCGTTCCAAAAAGAAACGAATCATTGTATACGGGTTTGGTCACTCGTTATGGTCCGCGCAACCAGTTGCCAGCGCAAGTGTTTAGGTTAGGTTCAGATTAATAATAAAGGCAAGTTAATAATATTGTTAGTAGTACAATGATATAATGATAGTCACTATTAACGATAATAGTAACATCACAAATAAATATTATTAATATTTATAATATATATAAATATCGTTCCAAAAAGAAACGAATCATTGTATACGGGTTTGGTCACTCGTTATGGTCCGCGCAACCAGTTGCCAGCGCAAGTGTTTAGGTTAGGTTCAGATTAATAATAAAGGCAAGTTAATAATATTGTTAGTAGTACAATGATATAATGATAGTCACTATTAACGATAATAGTAACATCACAAATCAATATTATTAATATTTATAACATATATAAATATCGTTCCAAAAAGAAACGAATCATTGTATACGAGTTTGGTCACTCGTTATGGTCCGCGCAACCAGTTGCCAGCGCAAGTGTTTAAGTTAGGTTCAGATTAATAATAAAGGCAAGTTAATAATATTGTTAGTAGTACAATGATATAATGATAGTCACACGTTTTATAATATATTTATAATATATTTCATTTTCATTATCATTTATAATATATTTCCAAAAAGAAACGAATCATTGTATGCGAATTTGGTCACTCGTTATGGTCCGCGCAAGGGTTCAGGTTAGTTTCAGGTTAATAATATAGGCAAATTAATAATAAATATTAGCAGTACAATGGTATAATAATAGTCACTATTAACGATAATAGTAACATCATAAATAAATATTATTAAAACCATTGCTTGTTAATAAATAACAATAATTATAATACAACAATAACAATATGCGTCGTAACGTGACGAAATTTACACTCGCGTAACTTCGCCACGTTGTAAAACACTTTCTAAAAGAAAGATAAGAAAATAAAATGAAAATCGACGCGGAAGGCAGATCGGTTTTTATTGATATATAAATAAGATTATACACCATCATCATACACCTCTGTCAGACCGCGACGCTCCAGCAAGCTATTAACAAGCTCCATCATTCGGCTGGTGGTTTCTTAAAAAAGAATTCTCGTTTCGCTTCATTCACGCGGCTCTTTTACCTTCGTTCTTTCTTTCTTCTTTTTTTTTTTTTCGGGTACGGAAGAGGAGAAGAAGCCAGAGCCTCTTAGAATACGATGCGATGACACACTTCCTGCACGTTCCGCCGCGTTCTTTGCCACCTTTCTTCCCCACCAAGAGCCACGATGTGTGTGTGTATGTGTGCGTGTGTGTCGGAAGCCGCGGCCGCCAAGAAATTATTTCGTGGAAGAAAAGAAAAAGAGAAGAGGCGCGGATCAGTCGAGCGGCCTTGGGGATGCTCTTCCAAAAATAGTGAGCCTAACCAGCCGCTCTCCTCTGTTTCTTCTTCTTCTTCTTCCGCGTTTCTTTTCGTTCCCTTGGCCAAGGCCGCGTCGATTGTTCACTCGCGTTCCTCTTTGCCTTTGTCTTTCACACATTCGATTCGATGTCTCTCTTCATCGTAAATGCGCGAACTTCTTTTTAGATTAGAAAATTATTAAATTAAGGGGGTATTCTGGTAATCCGGCTTTAAAGAAAAAGATCAATCTGTTTCTCTTTTACATTTTCTCGACATAATATATGCTTTTGAGAATGTCTATGTGAAAGGATTTGTTTGAATTCGTAAAATTGGCAAAGTTATGGATGTTTAAAGGGAACGGTGTACTGCTCGTGCAAACGTACGTAAGTATGAATATATTTTTGTACAACGGGTGACAAAAGCTTCAAATGTGTTTTTCTCAAAAAATATATTATTTTATAATATTATT
>NW_025110337.1:17256-53192 GCF_011392965.1 Frieseomelitta varia | reverse complement strand
TTTTTCATTTTTTTTTTTTTTTTTTTTTGCTATCCAAAAAACGAAAAGCACAAAGAAAATCGATATTTTAATTTCAAAATGCTGCCATTTTTTTAATTTTCGAAATTTCGCTGTCTCCGTGGTTCACGCGATAGCCATATTTATACTAATTAAGATGCAATTTCGTTTTTTAGTTTCAAGTAACCAGATGGGCCGAAAATGGCACGTCAGCCATTTGAACCCGTTTTTAAAAACATTTTCCTTTACCCAAGGCTATATAATTTCCACAACTTTCATTAATTTCGTTAAAAGAGAAAAATGGTAAATACTCTTTAAGTATGAATAAATCTGTGTGCGAAAACTGCATGCCAAAATGTATCATGGTCTTCTTAGAAAGAAAATTCCCAAAAAGTCGATTTTTACAAATACTCCCTTAAATTAAAGTTCCACGCGAGAGTGACGAATGTTTTTAACAGATTTTTAACGAAGGGTTTTTTAGATCGAACTCCACACGGTATGAAAAAGGGTTGGAAGATTATTTCTACGCAATCTACGTGAATGTAGCCTTGGATCGACGAGGTTGGCGTAACAATGGCCGATCAGTGGCATGCCAGAAATTCCTCAAGAAGTCAACTTTTCTCTCAGGAGAAAAGGACGTAGCGTTTAGTTTAAAAAAAATTCTAATCCAATTCTGCATTTTTTTTTTTTTTTAATCGAGTTTACTACTAAGTTAACCACCAACCTGCTTTGACTCTAGCAAAATATCCCCGACAATCGATCTACCTTCGAATTTTTCGAATTGTTTGAAAAAAAAAGAAAAAAACGAAATACCATTGATGCTAATTTAAGCTTCGTGAAAACGGAATCGACACGTAACAATCTACGTTCACAGTTTCATTCTAAAACTTGTGAAGCTTATACTTTGACAGTCGTGAGCTCGTTCTTTCGTTTCTTTCTCGAAGAGATGAGTTCCTTTTTCGGATATTGTAAAAGTTCAAGCGCGCGTGAAATGATTAAAAAATTCTCTCAATCTCGAAGATTGAAACGAGCCTTTAAAACTCGCTGTACGATTTTTTTTTCGTACCATTTTATCGAATATGGAACGTTTAGGGTTAGACGGATTAGTCAAATATTAGAATTTCTTGAATTTTCAATTTTTTCAATAAAATCGTACAGCGTAAGTTTCAAGAGGTCTTCGATCTTTGAAACGATGGTTCTGCATCTAGTTGCAAAAAAAAATTTTTTTTTCAACGTTCTTAGACACGTGGAAATCTTCGACCTTTGAAGGAAAAAAAAAAAAAAGAAAGAAAAAAAACGAGTAACAAGTAAGTAGAAGCTTCACGCTTTAAATGAGACTTTAACCTCTTGCGCTGGAATGATACGTCGAGAATTTTTTGTTCCAAAATTGCAACATTTTCTCAGTTTTAAACATATTTCAATATAACCCAGGCAAAACAAGTAATAAATAATAATAATTTCGATCTATCTACAGTGATATATCGACGAGTTCAAAAAGAAAGCGACGATTTATCGTGTACGGTTCGGTCACTCGTTATGGTCCGCAATCGGTTGCCAGCGCAAGTGGTTAACCTCTGCCACACACGTCGAGAATTTTTTGTCCCGAAATTGCAATATTTCCACAGTTTTAAATATATTCAAGTATAACGCAGGCAAAACAAGTAATAAATTTTATTACTTCTCAATAATTTCTATCTATCTACAGTGATATTATCGACGAGTTCAAAAAGAAAGCGACGATTTATCGTGTACGGTTCGGTCACTCGTTATGGTCCGCAATTAATTGCCAGCGCAAGTGGCTTTAACCTCTTGCGCTGAAATGACGTCTTGATGCCACGCACGTCAAGAATTTTCCAAAATTGCAATACTTTAAGTATATTTCAGTATAACCTAGACAAAACCAAATAACAAATTTATTACTTCACAATAATTTCTATCCAAGTGACATATATACCGACCGAGTTCAAAAAGAAAGCGTCGAGTTATATGTATACGGTTCGGTCACTCGTTATGGTCCGCAATCAGTGGTTAACCTCTTTCGCTGAAATGACGTGCCACGCACGTCGAGAACTTTTTGCCTCGAAATTGCAACATCTTCCCAGTTTCAAGTATATTTTAAGTAACAACCCAGACGAAGGAAATAACGAACATATTACTTCTCGATAATTTCTATCCAGTGACGTCATACCGACCGAGTTCAGAAGAAAAAGAAAGCGACCAATTATTGCGTACGGTACGGTCACTCGTTACGGTCCGCGCAACCAGTTGCCAGCGCAAGAGGGATTAAAGTGGATTCGTCGTACGATCATTTTTTATCAGCTTTTGAATTATGCTCTTCGCTGTACGTAAGAGAAACGACGACATCGAACGCTCGGTGGATCGTTTGATATTTGCGCGAGAAACTCGGCAGAGACTCCAAGCAATAGAACGGCAGAGGGCCAACGGAACAGAACGGTTTCTCTATTTTTCCTCTCTTTTTTCCAATGGCTGAACAACGCGCGGTTGAAAACGTGCGACAAAACCGCATTCGACAAATGGTTATTATCGTGGTACACCGGCTGTCAACGAGGTCGTCCCGCTACCACCGCAGCCTGATAGATATTTCCAACGAACGGAGGATTTTAATACTCTGTATTCAGATGTCTCCCCCCTCCGCCCCCCTCCCGAGCTGCACCCGATGAACGATCGTCCACGATTATCTTGCAGGCTATGATTCAAATGTGGCTGTGGATTACTCGGCGATTATCTGCGAAACGATCGTGGCATTCATGAAATGGAGGAACGTCGGAGACAGGACCAGCTTCGTTAAACGAAGCGAGAAGTCGATGCGGAAACTTGGAAAATGGATAATGGATGTTTTCAACCCTTGGAAATGGAATGCACGCCTTTAATTTGATCTTTCGTTAAGTACAACAATCGAAAAAGTTGTGCTTGAGACTGCTAGAAATGAAACTGAATCAAGCTGACACGTAGTTTGGTTATGTTTGGAAAGAAAAAGAAAAAAAAAGTTATTTATTTTATTATGTATGTTTATTTTATTTATTTTATTATGTATGTTTATTTTATTTATTTTATTACGTATATTTATTTTATTTATTTTATTATATTATTATGTATATTTATTTTATTTATTTTGTTATGTATGTTCATTTTATTTATTTTATTATGTATATTTATTTATTTATTTTATTATGTATGTTTATTTTATTACATATATTTATTTTTTTATTTTATTTATTTTATTATATTATTATGTATACTTATTTTATTTATTTTATTTGCACTATATATAAATTAAATTTATTTAAAAAAAATAGATATTAATAAACAAGACAAACATTTAATTTCTAAATATATATTTATTATTTTTATTTTATAAAAAAATAATATATATATATATATATATACACATATTTTAGATCGTTGAACTGGGCCTAATGACGAAGTGCGCGGTGGTTAAACAACTAAACAACGACAGTTCGCAATTTAGTTCAAGGCTGACGGTCGTCGCCAGCTCTGCGGAACTAATCTCGCGTTGCGTGGCGGCTGGAACACGAGCAACGCACAGCCGATTAAACGGGAAGAGGGGTGGGAGAGTCGTGTCTAACGAAGAAGGTGAAGAAGAGCAGCAACGCGACGAAGAAACCGAGTGGAAGTGCTGCGGAAAGTGACGGCGACGAGGAAAATCTCTGGGAATCCAAACGCTCTGGAGAAGTACTACTTTCAAACGTTTCAATGATAAATTTCAACATTCAAATGTTTGTATATTACAAACAAATTTCGACGATGAAGTACCACTGTTTCTCTTTTTTTTTTTTTTTTTTGATAATGATTTGCAACGATTTTTGTGATAATTTGAAATAACATTTAAATATTGTTAGAAATCCTTCAGTGATGAAATATTACAATTTTTGCGATAATGATAAAGAATATTCAAATATTGCCATAAATCTCTCGATGAAGTACCACAATTTTTTCTTCTTTTTTTTTTTTTTTTTTTTGACAATTTGAAACAATTTTTACGACAACGAGAAACAATATTGTTACACATAAATATTGTTAAAAATCTTTCGACAATGAAGCACGAGTTTTCGTGATAATTTTCGCGACGATGAGAAAAACAACGCTCGAACACGTCGCTGTAAATCTTTCAATGACGAAATATCACAATCATTATGGTGATTTATGATAAATAAAAGTCCGCGAGTTTAGAATTCAGAATCTTAATACCAAACCCGAAGGATCGAGATTTATTCGAAGACAAATATCAATACTGACAAAAGTCCATTAATTATACTTCTAAATAAAATAATAAAAAAATTGTAAAATTGTAAAAATTATAAAATTGTAAAAGTTGTAAAATTGTAAGAATTGTAAAATTGTAAAATTGTAAGAATTATAAAATTGTAAAATTGTAAGAATTGTAAAATTGTAAAATTATAAAAGTTGTAAAATTGTAAAATTATAAAAGTTGTAAAATTGTAAAAATTGTAAAGTAAACAAAGAGTGAAACTGTAAAATTACAAAATAATAAAAACTGTAGAATTGCAAAAAAAATCGTAAAATTGCGAAACAATAAAAATCGTCAGATTGCAAAGTAATAAAAAACATGTGCGTTGCAAAGGTTACTTCTTTGTATCGTTCGGTGTTTCATTGACCACCGTGTGCAAACGCGAGTTGACCGAGTTCCTGGTCCGGGGCGGGCCGCGTAACAAAAGCGGAAGCCAAATGGAAGTAAGTAAATGGTAATTGCCGCGAAGAGGCCGAGAAAGAAGCTTGACGCTTGAATCCAAGTAAGCCCGAGACACGATTTCCGTTAACGGTAAGAACTAGTTCTTCGTTATGTGTGTTGCTTCGTTATACCGAGAGCGTGCCTCTAATTACTACGTTCCCTGCCTTCTCTCCCCTCTCCCTCCTCGCTCCATCGCGGTCTCCTCTCCTCCACCGGTTCTCCGTCATCCCGATTCCTCCGCAAGATACTCCTTTACGTAATCGACAACACGCGAACGTTTTACCTGACTCAAGTACGCAGTGAGTCATGTACGGTACCGCCCCGACAGGCGTGAGGAAGGAAAAAAAAAAAGAAAAAAAATGAGAAAAAGGAAAAAAGGTGGACAGATCGAAACGATTCGTCGTCGTCGAACGCGTAGAATGATTGTTAATTAATTGCTACATCGATGACGATAATATTGTTATTATTGTTACAATTATAGCATTGCCACTCGTCGCATAGATTCGAGGGATTGGTGGCTACGAAAGAGTTTGAAAGTTTTGTCAATTATGTGAGATTTCGTGATTATTATCGAAGATTATTAGTTAGTCGATCGATGATAACGAGAGGTTGGAATATATAACAAGAGTTGGTTATAAAAGTTTGGGAATGTGCACACTTTGCAAGCGTGCGTGATTCGTGTGAATTGTTATAGAAGTTCTGTTTAAGATTATTAATTAATTCGCCCGACAATAGCGATACTGAGAACGTTATCTGAGGTTGATTGTAAAATTGAGTGTCGCTGGACCATCGATAAAAATTTACAAGCTTACGAAATTTTCTCTCTTCGACTGTCAAGTACACTTTTGCCTTATAAAAGTGTACACGCCAACTTAAAAAAAAAAAAAAGAAAAAGAATATTACAGACAAAAATTCGAAAAACTTTCATTAGTCGCTCGTCGTAGTTTGGATTTCGTGACCAGATGGAAAATACACACCCTGGTTTGGTGTGCGGTTATCGGTTATTTCTGTTCATTTTCGCAACAAATATCGGAACAAGATTTGCGTGAAATATCCCGGTGCACCGTTTTCTAATTGAACGCGGTAGCGGTGAAATTAATTTGACAGGCAATAACTCGCGAGACCGAATAAAATATCCATTAAGTCTCACGCAGTTGCGTTCGCGTACAAGCCCAGCCATTGTGCCCGTCCATGGAAAATAAATCCAGCGAGATTCCAGATAAACGCCGGTGAAAGGGAATTGAAAATAGTTTTATTAACGAACAACGATGATTTCCGCTCTTTTAGCGCTCTTATCTCTGCCACATATCGATTACCAACCACGGTTTCTCGTTTGTAACTTAATTACGTTTACTGCGCAGGCGCGTTCAATGCATCGACACTGTCAATTTTCTCCGTCGTTCGTGTTTCTCGGTGAAAATTGCTGAAACGAACGACTTTTTTCAACACGCACACAAAAGTTCAAATCCTACGTTTTATATTCTGTGTAAATATATTCTGGTAGAGTTTGAGATAATTAGAATTCATCGTACGTTTTATCTGAGGTGAGGTTTAGGTTAGGTCCAACGCCGCCATGTTGCACGCTTTCACTTTCGAGAAAATGTCTTCTTATTGGCTCTCGGTTAAATTTTACTACTTCCTATCGTCCTGTGAATTTTGTCACCGTGCATATTTCTACGTCCACAAATATATATAAATCCTAGACTCTGAAATTCAATTGATGCGCGAAACTTTTTTGCAACAGACGTATTATATACGGAGAGCAAGAAGACACTTTTCTATCATTTTCAAATTTCATTGAATTTTTCTTTTTTTAATAAAAGCAACTCAATTTTATTAATTTCCATTATTTCCATATTTTAGAGATAGCGAAATATGATAGTAATTGTACGTATATTGTATTTATATCGAACAAATCAATGTGATCTTTTTTATATTAAAAAAAAAAAAAAAAAAAAAAAAAGAAAAAATATAAACGAAACAGAAATTATCGACGACAATGATAAAGACGTGCCACTGTTGGGAAACGAATAAACAATCGCATTTGTTTGGGAATGGTTTCCTGCGGCCTTGGTACACCGATACTCGGCTATTTCGGACGATAGAATCGAATACGAGGTGAAACTGAAATCCGTGATCAAGGCCTAGCTCGCGATCAAGTTTATGAATCCAACCCCGAGCCGACTGTGAAACAACTGAATGCCTGGCTCGATTCTATTTGATCACAACGTGTAGAAAATTTGTCGATGATCTTTAAATAGAAACTAAAAAAAAGTAACGCTTGCTGGAAATCTTGAACTACACTTCGAAAAATAATGATTTGGAATCAAATTAGAGACGAAACACGATTTGTTAAAGAACGAATCTTTAAGAGTAACATTCTATATAAATTGTCCAAAATAAAAAGACTTCCAACTTCCTTGAATCAAAATCATTTTTTCCTTTTGAAATTATGCTGTGACGAATTTAATATTCTTGACAAAGAAAAAAAAAAAGAAACAGAAGAAAAATCTCTATTGACAACTGGAAATATTTTTACGTACAAAAATAAATGTTTCTTTTCTTCTTTTCGTTTTTTTTTTTTTTTCTTTTTCTTTCTCGTTAAACTGGACGTTTAGACTGAACGACGAAAAAGGAAATCTACCGAGCGTGTGCAAAGAAAGAAGAATCTCTGACTTATGATCCGTAAATTTAGCGCCGTTGTCCGTGTACCGATAATTTATGCGTGCGGTAAGCCGCTGTCATCTCCCTTGACAAACGATCTGTAAACCACGTTATTTTAAAAATCTATTATTAACTTCGCCGCTCAATAATTGCATTGCACCGCGGCTGTTCCGCAAGTAGATACTGTTTTACAATCGAAATTCTGCAAACACCAATTCCCATTAAACTATAACGTGCATACGTATATATTGGGCATTTGTGCGGTTAGGCGTGCAACAGGCTTGCATAATACATTACCATAAATACAACTTCCAATCAATTTAACCATTTGCGAGCTAAATTTATTTTCTACGAAGCCTTGAATTTCACCTGTCTGTGTTGGCCTGCGTTGGATTCCCGAGTTCTTTTTTCCTTGGATCTTACTACTTGAATTTTGAATTATTTTTAATTACACTCGACAGATTCTGGGAAATTGGAAATTGAAGAGTACGAAAATTTCAGTGTTCGAAAACTTGGAAATCCGAAGATCCAAAAGTTCAAAGTCTTAAAGGTTCAAAAATTCAGAGAATCAAAGATTAAAAAGCTTAGAAACTCAAGATTCAAAAATTGAAAGAATCAAAGATTAAAAAATTTAAAGACTCAAAAGATTCAAAAATTTAAAAATTGAAAGACACAACGATTCAGAGGTTCAAAGGTCCAAAAATCGAAAAATTCTGAACTTAAACATTCAAAAATTCAAAGGCTTAAAGATTAAAAAATTTAAAGACTCAAAGATTCAAAAATTCAGAGAATCAAAGATTAAAAAACTTAGAAACTCAAAAATTTAAAGACTCAAAAGATTCAAAAATTTAAAAATTGAAAGACGCAAAGATCCAGAGGTCCAAAGGTCCAAAAATCCAAAAATTCAAGAACTTAAACATTCAAAAATTCAAAGGCTTAAAGATTAAAAAATTTAAAGACTCAAAGATTCAAAAATTCAGAGAATCAAAGATTAAAAAACTTAGAAACTCAAAAATTTAAAGACTCAAAAGATTCAAAAATTTAAAAATTGAAAGACGCAAAGATCCAGAGGTCCAAAGGTCCAAAAATCCAAAAATTCAAGAACTTAAACATTCAAAAATTCAAAGGCTTAAAGATTAAAAAATTTAAAGACTCAAAGATTCAAAAATTCAGAGAATCAAAGATTAAGAAACGTAGAAACTCAAAAATTTAAAGACTCAAAAGATTCAAAAATTTAAAAATTGAAAGACGCAAAGATCCAGAAGTCCAAAGGTCCAAAGATCCAAAAATTCAAGAACTTAAACATTCAAAAATTCAAAGGCTTAAAGATTAAAAAAATTTAAAGACTCAGATTCAAAAATTTAAAAATTGAAAGATCCAAAGATCCAGAAGTCCAAAGGTCCAAAGATCCAAAAATTCAAGAACTTAAACATTCAAAAATTCAAAGGCTTAAAGATTAAAAAAATTTAAAGACTCAGATTCAAAAATTTAAAAATTGAAAGATCCAGAGGTCCAAAGATCCAAAAATTCAACAACTTAAATATTCAAAGATTCAAAGACTCAAAGACTCAAAGACTCAAGAATTAAAAAATTAAAGGATTCAAGGATTCAAAGATCCAAAAACTCGAAACTTCAAAGACTCGAAGATTCGAAAACTCGAAAATTTGGAAATTAAAAGGTTCAAGCATTTTGAAAGTTCAAAAGTCTAACGATTCGAAAATAGACGTCCATTTTCGATTTCCAAACACAGCGAAACCCCGTTGATGAGAGCTTCGCGACGTTAACCACAATGAATGATCTATAAACATGACTGAAAACAAAACTGAAACACATGAAAAACAAAACTGAAAAACAATCGACGAGACTAAGGAAAACAAGTCGAACGAAAAGACCGACAATAAAAAGAAAAGACGGCTAATAACCGAAAGGAGGTTCACAGTTTGGTCGAGCATGGTCGAGAAAACGATCGGAAAACAGGGAAATCCAGATCCAGGAAAGTTTTCACCTTCGTCTTGAAACGGAGAAACGGTGCGCGCGACAACAAATTACGTAACACGAGTGGAAAAAAGCACGCAAAGAGAGAGAGGGAAGAATGGAGTGTCTCGAACTGCCGGAAGTACGTGCACGACCGCGCGTGTGTTCCTTAAAATGCTTTCTCTTCTCGAGCACGCTCCAATTAGTGCGGTCTTCTCTAATTACTGACACAGGTTACCGCTTCGAGTGATTATACAGGCACAGGCGGTGGAAAAGGAAACCGATTACCAAGTCTGGGATCGTCTGTTTCCAGTTATATCTAACGCGCGAGCGTTACGTGTCTCCGAACGAGAGGAAACCACGTGGAAATTCGACGAAAGCTACAGGAAACGCGTTGCCGGACATATTGCTTACTGGGAACTTTCCAAATGATAAATATTAAATATTGAATAGTGAAATTGTCGAATTCCCGAGTGGGACATTCGGCGTCTAATGCTTTCGTCGAGGGAAATGATATTTGTCAACGAAGACTTTCGAAAATAAAAAGTAATATAAATAAAAAATATAATATTTAATATAATATATATAATATAATATAATATAATATAATATAATATAATATAAATTATTAATATAACATATTTATTAATATATAATAATATTAATACTAATAATATTTATTAATATAAATTATTAATAAATTAATAACAATGTTTATTAATCTACCTTTTTATCGATAGTTACTTTTTTCATCCACAGTGTCTCTTTTTATTTTTTTAAATTTCTTTTTATAGTTTAACGAGTTAAAATGAATGAATCATTTTATATTTTGCCCAGTGAATCAGTGTTCGAAAATCAGATCAGGTAATTAAATAAAAATTAAAAAAATAAAATTGTATATATGTAATACTTATCATCGGTCTCGTTGATAATTAAAATAGTATTTTTTTAAATCGTGAGTGGAACTTTCCCTCTACAGATTAGAACATCCCTCGATACTTTATAAGAATGGACTTTCGAAAATAAAAATAAATATAAATTATTAATAACAAATTAAATTATTAACAAATAAATTAATAACAATGTTTATTAATCTACCTTTTTGTCTATAGTTACTTTTTTCACCCACACTGTCTCTTTTTATTTATAGTTTGACAAGTTAAAACGAATGAACCATACGATTTTATATTTTGCACAGTTTCTTTGAATCAGTGTTTGAAAATCAGATCAGGTAATTAAATAAAAATAAGAAAAATAAAATTGTATATATGTAATACTTATCATCGGTCTCGTTGATAATTAAAATAGTATTTTTTTAAATCGTGAGTGGAATTTTCCCTCTGCAGATTAGAACATCCCTCGATACTTTATAAGAATGGACTTTCGAAAATAAAAATAAATATAAATTATTAATAACAAATTAAATTATTAACAAATAAATTAATAACAATGTTTATTAATCTACCTTTTTGTCTATAGTTACTTTTTTTCACCCACACTGTCTCTTTTTATTTATAGTTTGACGAGTTAAAGTGAGCGAACCATATATTATATTTTATATTCTATATTTTGTCCAGTTTCTTTGAATCAGTGTTCGAAAAATCAGATCAGGTAATTAAATAAAAGTAAAAAATAAAATTATATACATGTAATACTTATCATCGGTAATTAAAATAGTATTTTTTTAAATCGTGAGTGGAAGATTAGAACATTCCCCCGATATTTTACAAGAATTTATAACGAGAACATTCAAATAATAATCAAAATAAATATTGTATCGCGTCGACGATAATGATTTTTTTATTCACGAATGATATTTCTGACAAATTAAAATGGTATTCGAAGGACTACATGTTGCAACACTTTTAAGAATAAACTAGAATCCACGACAATGAGAAATTTGATCAATGCTAAAAGTTATAGTGATTACAATTCCACGAATGAGAATAATCGAATAAATATGAAATATATTTTCTGCGAGATGTATATTGTTATCATCGAAGCATGTCACAGCGAGAAGCAAGAGACACATGGACATTTCAACAGCTTTCAAGTAAGTTTTCGACGTAAGTGCTATCTCAGTCAGTTTTTAGTGACCTTGTTGCCAGTATATCGTTCAGATTAGGCCTGTTGAGGCCTCGGTTTAGGTATATCGCGAACGCGTGGTTACTTGATGGAACGGCTACGAAAATTTCACTGATTTCACTTTCATTCGAATATAAAAAAATACGCAGGAAAACTAATCGCATACATCTAACTTGAGAATATTCAAGTCCGCTGGATACGTCTAATTTGTGAACACCTGAGAGAAGTGCAATTAAAGGAAAAGACAAAGACGAGGACTTCGGTTCGCTTTCGTTTCAATCTGGCCCTTCGATTCGAGCGCAGGTGCACTCACGAGGAGATGATTTGCTTTCAATAAGTATTCTTTTGCACGAGCACGCGCAACAATTAATAATAATCCTGAATAAGATATGGCGTTTAAGAACGGAACTGCGGACGTTTTATTGTACAAACCGCATTCAATTCTCCGATATGCATCTACTCTCTCGGTGGTAGAAATCTCACGGAAGACTGCTTGATCAATCAATGTTTCCGGTTTGGAAAAGCCGGCGGGTCGTTTTGTGTTCGAAATGAAAAGTCTTCTCACTCGGCGAAATGGAAGAAAAGGAAAAGGAAAAAAAAGAAAGAATGAAGGAACATCTTAGTAGCAAAGAGACTCGACGTTATTTTTATATGATACGATATTAAAAACGTGTAGATCATTTCTTTGCTTTCTATCCTACAGATTACTTAAAGACTGATTGTATAAAACAAAAATTTTACAGACACACGTTTTTTTTAAATTTTTTATTACTTTATTTGGGAATATAAAATAATATAATAGTATATATTTATGTTTTTATATAATATGTTATATAGTTGTACAATATGTAATAATATATATTTGTATTTTTATATAATATATTATATAGTTATGTAATATATAATAATATATATTTATATTATTATATAGTATATAACATTATATATTAATTTTATTTTATATAATATATTATATATAGTTATATAATATATAATAATATATATTTATATTTTTATATAATATATAACATTATATATTAATTTTATAATATATTATATATTTTATATAATATATAAAATATATATTTATATATAATTAACAAGTTATGACTTTTTTAAACCCTTTAGTTTTTCAGTGGCCACCCTGTACCATGCATTAGCAAATGCGTTTTTATATTTTTACGAACAGAAATTAGTTTCAACTACGTTTCCTATAGTAAGCAGATCTCTGTGTACTTTATACATTTTGTGTATTTTATAAACTCAGCTTTATCCATTATATATCCTAAATTGAGTATTTCATATAATTCTACGTTCTTGTAACTTTCGATTTTGCATAAAAATCCGCTTGTAAGTCTGCAACAAATAAATCTACTCTGAAACAGGCGTGGGTATTGTTTGAGTAAAATATTTGAGAAGTGATTACTTCAATAGCACATCGTCTTATCTGGCCGCGGCTCGTTGTCTCGAGATAATCCCACGTTAATTTATTATTTATTAAGCAAAACGATCATTCTCGATATTAATTTATATTAATTGGTCTATCAAATGAAATAATTTCTTTCTTTACTTTTGTTTTGTACCTCCATGCAAACTTCTATCATGCAAACTTCACTCACCGTCGAGATAATTCGATTTATTCGCCAAAAAAAGAAAATGATTTATCTGATTTTGATCGAGGATGAAGTTACGTTTGAAATAACACTGCCACAGTTTAATTAAATCTGTCTCAACACGCCTGTTTTCAACACGTCGTACGCCTCACGAATTTCTCACGTTATGCAAAGTGATAAATAATTTAACGAAATTGGGTAAAGCGTGACAATAACAAACGCCGGGGAAATCCGTGTCTGTCTCGTCTGGTGTACTGGTACGATTGTAAATTACGAGCTCGTGCATAACGGGTTGAAACGCAACGAGCCACGAAGACGTCCTTGGCCGCTCCTCTGATAGCCTCCAGACCTCCTGGGAATCGTTTCTTACTGCCTCGATGCACACGACTATGCAACGAGCCGCGTAGAAACGTTCCCGGGACACCCAATCCCACGGGATGTATCATCCAGTTGCATATTTCAAAAAAGTCGAAAGAAGAAGAAAAGAAGAAGAAAGATTTCTGTAATCGGAGTTCTTCGCTCGAACTTCTTTACCGACTGTGGCTTCTCCCGCGGTAATTTCGAATGCTAAGAATTGACAGCTTCAGGAGTTTCAATTGATTTTAGAACGTCGAACATTTCTCTCTTCGTGATTGCAGCTCGCTTTTAGTGTGATTTGAGAGCGAGGAACAGTTTTGGAAATTCAATTGATTTAAATTCAAGCATCCAAAAAAGTCAAAGGACACCATTTTCTTTTCTCTCTCTCTCTCTCTCTCTCTCTCTCTCTCTCTCTCTCTCTCTCTCTCTCTCTCTGTTCGGTGTTTTATAATTTGGAATTTTATCGAACTTCTTTATCGACTGTAGCTTCATTCGTAATTCGAGAGGTAAGAATTGACATTTTTAAACGTTCGATTGATTTAGATTCAAGCATTGAAATTTAAAAGACACCAATTCCTTTCTTCTGTAATTTGGAATTTTGTCGAACTTCCTTATCGACTGTAGCTTCTTTCGGCACAATTTGATCGCTAAGAATTGACATTTTTTAAAAATATTTAATTGATTTAAATTTAAGCATCGATAGTCAAGAGACACTAGCTTCTCTCTTCTGTAATCGGAATGTTTTTTTAAAGTTTGATCAATTGTAATTTCTTTTAGCGTAATTTAATTTAGCTGAAAACTCAAGTTTGATTGATTCAGATTCAGACAAAATTCTGGTGAATCTCTAAAGCAAATAAAATAAACTTAACAGAGTTTGATGTCGTGTCTCCGGACAAATAATTAATATTAACAGTGCTAAATAAAGATATCGACAGCAGCGACTTTCAGTTATACATATTTTACGAGAAATGACGGTGGACGATCATCGAAGATTACGAAGACGCGTGAAAATTAATCTTCGCAAATAAAATCAGTGAAAAGTTTCACAAATCACTATGCAAGAAATATTAGAATCAAGTAATAAACATTTGTCACAGGTCGAGCACTAATTGTAACAAAACAAAAAAAATGAGGCGTTCACTGCGTCAAACGCGAGTTTATGTACTCTTAATACCAATCAATCATCGATCATTAAAAAAAAAAAAAAATATCTCGATTCATTAAAAAAGAAAAAAAAACGTATAAAGTGTTACTGAAAATGTTGAATAATTCGCAATTAGTCGATCGACCGGTGCTTTCTAAATAAATCACCGATAGAATCGGTTCAAGATCGTCGAATGTACTTAGCTGGTTGAACGTGGAAAAGTGACTTGGCGGCAGCTCGTCAATCACTCGCGGAAAGAGATTGTCAAGGAGAAGCGGCCTGTTCGTTCCTCGAGAATGTTTTTTTTTTCTCCCCCTTCTTTTCCTTTTTTTTCTTCCTTTTTTTCTTCCACCGTTCGCCGAGTCTCTCGCACCGTAAAAACCTGTCCACGTGAAATAATTCACGCCTGGTCGCGTCTGTCCACGACTATCTTTCGCTTTCGTTATCTCTTTCGAACGCTCGCGCTCGGCTAGAAGTTATTCGCGATTACACGTGTACGTAATGTTAGGTACGCAATGTATGCTTCAACGTCTGAACAAAGGTGGTAAGAAGGCAATAAAAAGGAAATTATTAATTAGGTAGGTGGTTAGGTAGGTGGATTCTTTCTCCTTTGCGATTAATATTTGAAGATCGAAAGACTGGAGGAACTTCGAAGAGCTAAAGGTTCTAGAGGATCTAGAGATTTGAAGATCCTGAATGATTTGAAAATGCTGAAAATTCGCAAACTAGAAACTCGAGGATCTTGCAATAATCCTGAGAAACGTAGGAAGATTCGAAGATTCTGAAAATCTGCAGATACAAACGCTCGGAGAGTCAAATGTTCGAATTGAAAGCTGCGAGGATTACTATGAAATTACAGCGCTACAAAGTGGCGAATTTTCAAACAATTCGCGGTGATCGATTTGACTTTTGTTTTTCGATCTAAAAATTCAAACGCTCAAAGATTCGAAGGTTCAAACAGAGAAAGATCCAGAGACTGCTGAAATGAAATTATGGCGCTACAAGATTGTGAATTTTTAAAAAATTTGAAGTCTCGAATTTTTGAATGATTCACATACCTTTTCTATCTCTTCTCGATTTTTCGAAAATTCAGAAATCCAAAGACTATTATTACTATAAAATTATGGCAAAGTACAAAGTCACGAATTTTTAAAAAAATTCGAGGCAAGCGATCTGACTTCAGTCTCTCGAAAAATCTCCTCGATTTAAAAATCCAGACACTCGAAGATTCAAAGATTCAAACTAAAAGACCCAAAGACTATCATTACTATAAAATTATGGCAAAGTATAAAGTCACGAATTTTTAAAAAATTTCGAGGCAATCGATCTGACTTCTGTTTCTCAAAAATCTCCTCGATTTAAAAATCCAGACATTCGAAGATTCAGAGATTCAAACTAAAAGGCCCAAAGACTATCATTACTATACAATTATGGCAAAGTACAAAGTCACGAATTTTTAAAAAAATACGAGACAATCGATCTGACTTCTGTCTCTCGAAAAATCTCCTCGATTTAAAAATCCAGACACTCGAAGATTCAAAGATTCAAACTAAAAGACCCAAAGACTATCATTACTATAAAATTATGGCAAAGTATAAAGTCACGAATTTTTAAAAAAATTCAAGGCAATCGATCTGACTTCTGTCTCTCGAAAAATCTCCTCGATTTAAAAATCCAGACATTCGAAGATTCAAAGATTCAAACTAAAAGGCCCAAAGACTATCATTACAATAAAATTATGGCAAAGTACAAAGTCACGAATTTTTAAAAAATTTCGAGGCAATCGATCTGACTTCTGTCTCTCAAAAATCTCCTCGATTTAAAAATCCAGACATTCGAAGATTCAAAGATTCACTCTAAAAGACCCAAAGACTATCATTACTATAAAATTATGGCAAAGTACAAAGTCACAATTTTTTAAAAAATTTCGAGGCAATCGATCTGACTTCTGTCTCTCGAAAAATCTCCTCGATTTAAAAATTCAGACACTCGAAGATTCAAAGATTCAAACTAAAAGACCCAAAGACTATCATTACTATAAAATTACGGCAAAGTACAAAGTCACGAATTTTTAAAAAATCTGACTAATTTATATCTTTCGTTTTTCGAAAGATTTCACGACCATTGCAAACTGTAGTGGCGTTGCGGAGTGACGAATTTTCAAAATTCTGTTTCTCGAGCGAACGATGGATTTTCATCTCTGTGTCTCTCGATCTCGAAGTCAGTTTCGGGTGTTGAACAGATCAACAACAATCGTCGGTTGTAAAATCGGGTGATTCGAGTTTCTCTCAGTGAGGAATAGAGGAAGGAAGGGGGAGAGAGACGGCGCAGAGGAGGAGAAAGAATTTGGTAAGAACGAAAACTTTCCCTCGCGGGCACGGTGAGAGGAGGAGGCGAGACACACGCGTTTCCTGATACACCGAAAGGATACACGTCACGATCCACGGGGAAACGGGAACAAATAGCGGTACGAACGAAAGAGAAGCCAGTTGTTGGAGCAACGATCAAGAATATTTCGTGAAGAATAGCCGTGAAACAACAAAATCCTCCGCTCGAGACGCGAGATTTTCTCGATCGATCGCAATTATTCATCCGGTTCTGCTTGAAGACATTTTAATTTGTCCACTTCGTTCCGTTTGCTTTCCGAGAATTTCGACCACTTCCGAACGCGCGGAGGAATTTATTGCCTACTTCGAAATTTCTTTGGAGAAACTTTACTTTTTCGTCCCGCCGTTTCACGAGAGAACAACGTTTATTTTTTCACGGGCAGGGGCGACTAATGAATCCACCGACGGCGGCGTTAATCCGGTTAAAGAGAATCGTCGACTCGCCGCGCGCGAAACCTCGGAACGAGATTTCCGTAATAAATTTTGAAACGGTGGAAGAAAGCGTGTTAACCGTTGAATATATTTAAATAGAAAGCGATAAAACCCGATTGCCTGTACGTCGGCCAGCCAAAAGCGAAGAATTCAAACACCGATGAAAAATCGACTTTCTCGAAATGCGAGGCGCGCGCTCGGTTTTCCTTGATAATTACCGGGCGCTTTCCCCGCGCCGTTCCCCCTGTTATATCGATAACAATTTCACCGCAACGAAGATAATGAAACGAGATACACGCAATTTCCTCGTCGGTTTCCTTTTCGACGAACGATTTACACGGACCTTCGCGATCGACGAAAATAATCTTGTTGAGAGAACGACGTCTGTCACACCTCACAATTTTTCCTAAATACGATAGAGGAGATCTGACGCGTAGAGTAGACGCCATTTTTCTAACCTCAAACTTTTCTTTCTTTTCTTTTTTTTTTTTTATTTTTTAAGTCGAAGTTTGAATCAAGTTAGTCGAGCGATCAGGCAATTGATTAAACAATCTACACTGATTAAACAGTTGTCCAAATACTTCAAACGACATGGTTCTTTCAGTATCCTAGTATAGTGTACGATTCTTCAGAGAATATAGGTGAACTTAACCTATCAGTATTTTGGTAGGTTAGGTTTTCTTTAGCGAACTTCCAGGATTTTTGAAATCGAGATTTAATTAAGTTAATTAAACAACTGGACAATTAATTAAAAGAATGGACAATAAATTTGAAAAATTGGACAACTGATTAAACAATCAATTTAAATTCAATTTTCACCTAACCTAAACATTTTTAAGAGACAGGCTTCTTCAGGGAATTTCTAGTGTTTTTAAAAACGAGATTCAATCAAATTAATCAAACAATTGGACAATCGATTTAAACAATCAACTTAAATCAATTAAACAATTCTCGGCAGTCCAAACACTTTCAAACGACAAGGTTCTTCTAGTATTTTAGTATAGTATTCCTCTAATATTCTACAATTCGGAGAACTTGTAGTATCTTTAAATCAAAATTTAATCAAATTTAACTGAACAATTAAATAATTAATCAAACAATCTTCAGCAGTTCAAACATTTTTAAACGATAGAGTCTTTCTAGTATTCTAATATCTTTCTAGTATTCTAGTATTATAATTCTAGTATTATAATCTTTATTATATTCTATTATTATATACTATTATATTCTAGTATTGTATTCTATTATATAGTATTATACTCTAGTATTATAATCTTTCTAGTATTCTAGTATTATAATATAGGTTCTTCAGGGGACTTGCAGCATTTTCAAATCAAAATTTAATCAGACTAAAACTCAAAGAAACAAGCAATTTCAAACAAATAATTGCAATTAATCAAACAACTTCGTCGGAACGAAATCAAACAATTGATTTCAATTAATCAAACAACTTCGTCGGAACGAAGCGAGAATTTTGAGGAAACGTACGAGAAATTTCCTTCTGTCGGGGAGGGAAAATTTCATTTTTTCATTCGGCGTCAGCCGATCGCTTTCCACGCTTCCTGATACGTAAAACCATGCTCCTTGGAACGAGCATGGTTTTACGCGTTACGCGCGCGGCTTTTCAGGCACGCAACAACAACAGCAACGAAATCGTTTCCGTGAGAAGAGGAAAGAAGAAAAATCTCTCTCTTTTTCTCTCTCTCTCGCCGCAGACCTCCGCTTCCTTCTTTCTTTCTTTCTTTCTTTCTTTTCTTTCTCCCACCCTTCGTTTCTGATTTTAACGCGGCACGAGGCACCACCACGGTCGGTTCCCCACCACGGATTTCGAACACGGATTTCTCTTTCATTCGCGATCTGATTTCTTGGCGAAACCGCGCCAGAGTGAATTTACACTCGGCCGATCCTTCTTCCTGCAATCTCGTCTCGCAACAGCTTGTACCCTCGACTCGATCATGACGAGAATTCATAAATTAGGTTCAGGACAGATTTTCGGTCGAATTGCAGATGCGTTTGAATTTTCATCGTGTAAAATGACCGCTCGCGCAAAATAACAATTGAAGGTAGACGAAATTTTTTTTTTAATTTGAGTTAATGACGTTTTTTTTGGATGTTTTCATGATTAGCCTCACTCGTTTTGGCACTTTAACCTCTTGCTAACCCAGGCAAAACAAATAATAAACTTATTCATTCTCAATAATTTCTATCCAAGTGGCATCATACCGACGAGTTCAAAAAGAAAGCGACGATTTATTGTATACGGTTCGGTCACTCGTTATGGTCCGCAATCAGTCGCCAGCGCAATTTGGTTAACCTTTGCAACACACGTCGAGAATTTTTTGTCCCAAAATTACAATATTTTCTCAGTTTTAAGTATATTTAAATATAATCCAGGTAAAACAAGTAATAAATTTATTACTTCTCAATAATTTCTATCTATCTACAGTGATATATTATCGACGAGTTTAAAAAGAAAGCGTCGAATTATATATATACGGTTCCGTCACTCGTTATGGTCCGCAATCAGTTGCCAGCGCAATTTGATTAACCTTTGCAACACACGTCGAGAATTTTTTGTCCCAAAATTGCAATATTTTCTCAGTTTTAAGTATATTTAAATATAATCCAGGTAAAACAAGTAATAAATTTATTACTTCTCAATAATTTCTATCTATCTACAGTGATATATTATCGACGAGTTTAAAAAGAAAGCGTTGAATTATATATATACGGTTCGGTCACTCGTTATGGTCCGCAATCAGTTACCAGCGCAAGTGGTTAACCTCTGCCACACACATCGAGAATTTTTTGTCCCAAAATTGCAATATTTTCTCAGTTATAAGTATATTTAAATATAACCCACGTAAAACGAGTAATGAATTTATTACTTCTGAATAATTTCTATCTATCTACAATGATATATCGACGAGTTTAAAAAGAAAGCGTCGAATTATATGTATACGGTTCGGTCACTCGTTATGGTCCGCAATCAGTTGCCAGCGCAATTTGATTAACCTTTGCAACACACGTCAAGAATTTTTTGTCCCAAAATTGCAATATTTTCTCAGTTTTAAGTATATTTAAATATAATCCAGGTAAAACAAGTAATAAATTTATTACTTCTCAATAATTTCTATCTATCTACAGTGATATATTATCGACGAGTTTAAAAGGAAAGTGCCGAATTATATGTATACGGTTCGGTCACTCGTTATGGTCCGCAATCAGTTACCAGCGCAAGTGGTTAACCTCTTACGCTGAAATGACGTGCCACGCACGTCGAGAATGTTTTTCTTCCAAAATTGCAATATTTTAACCTAGGCAAAACCAAATAATAAATTTATTACTTCTTAATAATTTCTATCCAAGTGACATCATAGACAAGTTCAAAAAGAAAGCGACGATTTATTGTATACGGTTCGGTCACTCGTTATGGTCCGCAGTCAGTTGCCAGCTCAATTGGTTAACACCTCTGCCACACACGTTGACAATTTTTTGCCCCAAAATTGCAATATTTTCTCAGTTCTAAGCATATTTAAATATAACCCATGTAAAACAAGTAATAAATTTATTACTTCTCAATCATTTCTATCCAAGTGACATCATGCCGACCGAGTTCGAAAAGAAAGCGTCGAATTGTATGTATGCTCGTTCGGTCACTCGTTATGGTCCGCAGTCAGTTGCCAGCGCAAGTGGTTGCGCGCGGAGAAAGAAGAAGAAGAAGGGAAAAGGGTGATCCTCCTCGTTTCGACGAGGTTGTTCGCGTGTTAACGAAGAAATGACGGCGATAACGGTGCCTCGTCGAAGGAGCGAGGCACTAACACCATCGTGGAGGCCGTGGCGTAGGACTCGACGAGCAAAAGGAGAAAGAGGAGGAGGAGGAGGAGGAGGAGGAAGAGGAGAGGACGCTTGGCCTGGCAGCAAGTGAAAGTTGCTCAAACCACTTTCCCCTCGGGCGAACGAGCGGGGCCAGATCGCTCCGCCGACTTCCGGGGCCCCGCCGCAAATGCCAGAGATCCACCGCCCCGAATCCGATCCGTCCCCGCTCGCAAAAAAATCATCCGAGCTTCGTCGAAACCTTGCCCCTCGCGCCGACAAATTCCAATAAATCCCTAAAACGCGTAATACGTTTTTTTGAGAAATTTCATTAATTCAATCAGTTTAATTTATCGCCGAAATTCCCTTCGACTATCCTTGCCATCTCTTTCCTCAAACTTTTCTCAATTGTCTGTCGATTCGCTAATTGCGAGACGAGGAATAACTGTGTCAATGTTGTTTTTTTTTCGTCGATCGAAACACGCGACAGCTGGGAAATTCCAGAAACTTTTGAACTCTCGAAGAGTATATTTATTTATGACGATTTTTTTTTTATTTTTTTTTTTTTTTTCTCGATAAACGTTAGTATTGTACACGGTGTCAGGTGTTCGATCTTCCTATTTATCTCGTGTAATTTACTTATTTTCTTCTTATTGATCTATTTAATTTCAGCTGATTTTACGAATCATCGGTGTCGGAGTGTAGAAAATGGAAAATCGCGCATTTATCGACTCGATAACCTACGATCAAACAACGACACTGTGCCAAGCTACGAGATAAATGAATCCATATTCGTTGCTGAACAACAGAACACTTTCACGAGGCTGAGAACCACACACACACACACACGCACACACACGGTGCAATCAACGACAATCCCGACGATAATAATTCTTCGACAAACTCTCTCGAAAATAACTGACAAACGCCTCGTACGCTTCCTGGAAAGTGGCGATTTAATTACCAAAGCTAGGAATTGAATCAACTCCAACTTTAATCCGTTCGTTTGTAGCGTACGTGAAATGAATGCGCGACGCGGAAATCAAAACACTCTGTAAGAGGTTGTAAGAGTTGAAATTCGAGCGGAGAACCCGCCGAACCGGAAGTGATCTCAATGCCTGTGCGCGCGATACACCGCCGCCGCCGGAAAACTCCTCGACGCGAGGAAATCGCGCGTGCGTGATTCATACATACGTGAAACGATCTGTGTAAAATCTGGTGGACGTGGTTGCTCGTTGCCCTTTGACCTTCAGAGCAGAGCATCGACGAGTTGTGTAATGTAATACAATATAAAGTTTTTTGGAAGAGAAATTAATATCTTTGCGAATCCGGTTCTGTAAAGGTTGAAACTTTAGAGGTTCGTGGTTCCGAACGTGTGTCGAAAACGTGTCCGTTGAAGAATCGGGGATCCATGTTCTTAATAAACATGTACATGTTTATATATATATATATTACTGAAAATTGGTAATTTCGGACATTCGGTAATGTTTTAAATTAAGAAAGCTTAAAGATAATATATATATAATAAAATTAAAATTGAAATTGTTTTATATAGATATATATTATCTTTAAACTCTTTTATTTTATATATATATATATATATATATATATATATATATATATTATCTTTAAACTCTTTTATTTTATATATATATATATAATTTTAATTATAATTTTATTATATATATATATATATATATATATTATCTTTAAACTCTTTTATTATATATATATATAATTTTAATTATAATTTTATTATATATATATTATCTTTAAATTTTTTAAATATAATTATTAATATATTTATATAATTTTAATTATAATTTTATTATATATATATTATTTTAAAATTTTTTAATATAATTATATATATATATATATGTGTGTGTATTAATTAAAATAATTATTAATTAAAAGAGCTTAAAGATTATGTACATATTATCTTCAAGCTTTTTTAATTTAATAAATTACCGAATATCCACAAATAGACAATTTTCAGTAATCGTTAGCAATTTTCACACATCAACGAAATGCACTTTCCTCTCCAACTTTAACAAAAACTCGTGCTCGTTTATTATACTAGTGCTCGTTTAATGAACACAACGTGATATGAACATTATATTTACAAACGTGAATTTAATACTGTTATTAATAATTAATAAAATTACTGAATTCGAAATAGTGGACGAGCATTCGTTCGTTTGGTGAAAATAGCAACACGATAGCATTGAGGTCTGAATTTACGCGTGACATGGATATCTTTTTATTGATTTAATTAAATCAAATAACCGATCGACCCTCATACGCAGCTCATATCGTGCAAAAGATTGAATTACGGAGAAAATTAAAAATTAAAAACCGATTAACTGCGATTTTCTATGAGACTTTTAGATGCAAATGAATTGAGTAGCTTTATTGGTAAAGCTTGGTATTAATCGCAATTTTCGACTGACTTACGCGATCCCCTTGTACACTTTCTCCTTCGTGTATCGATTCGCGTAATTGCTTCGACAAACACGATAAACTGCGAATTATCGTTAGCGGAACACTTTCAAGTAGGTACACTTCCGTTACTGCTTGGCATATTATTAGGAAGCACCGTGGCCAGATCATTTATGACAGGATACACGCGAAGCAGTCGTGTTGATCTTCTCGTGCTTTCTTTCTCAACCTTGCAAAAATTCAGAGGAACAGAATTCTTAGAATTGCCAAAAAGAAACGAGAAAAAAGTCCCCTCCCGCGAGATTAGCGTTTGAAACGAATTTAAATAAAATTTCAAAAGCTAATTTCACGGGAGGGAAGATCCTTTTTTTTTCCTTTTTTTTGTTCAGCAATTCTACAATCTCCTCCTGAATTTATTTACATTCATTTCCGAAGCTAATTTTAGCAACAGGCAAACAAGCATCGGCGCTAATAAAAGAATTCGCAGTCAGACTAACTTGGTAAGAGGTAAGAGAGATAATAACTGAGAAGTTTGAGAAAGTTCGAGACGCTATATATATATATATATAAAAAAAAAAAAAGAAAAAAAGAAAAGGAATAGATAAAAATAAATGGCGAGTTATTATGTAAATATTCGTCGAAACTCGGCGACCCGAGTTACAGTTCAAAGGATTGATTTGAAAAATGTTACCAAGCAAGAAGTTATACAAGTGCCGGCGTAGCTTCTGTCACTGTTGCTCATGGCCACTTACCTGAAACAGAAAGGAAATTGCTTGTGCCATTACCTTAACTTGCTGTACGCGATCGATGTACGGGCACTTTCATACTTAACGTACGGGGTTAAAAATAGCGCGAGTTAAAACGGAATCATTTATTGTCTTAAGTGACTCTGTTTTCGCATGTACCATTGACGAACAGCTTGATATTTTTAGGTTAGGTTTCAGTTATTTTTAGGTTTTAAGGTTTAGGTTAAGTTAGGTTGAGAGAATTTTTTGGTTAGGTTAGACATTAATACTGGCTAAGATGAGCTTTTGCAAACATGAAATTTGACAAAAAGTTGGATAATTTTAGGTTAAGTTTCAATTATTTTTCGGTTAAGTTTTAAGGTTTAGGTTAAGTTAGGTTGAGAGAATTTTTTGGTTAGGTTAAACATTAATACTGGCTAAGATGAGCTTTTACAAACATAAAATTTGACGAAAAACTGGATATTTTTAGGTTAGGTTTTAGTTATTTTTCGGTTAAGTTTTGAGGTTTAGGTTAAGTTAGGTTGAGGGAATTTTTTAGTTAGGTTAGACATTAACGCTGGCTGAAACGACATTTTACAAACATAAAATTTGACGAAAAGCTGGATATTTTTAGGTTAGGTTTCAGTTACTTTTCGGTTAAGTTTTAAGGTTTAGATTAAGTTAGGTTGAGGGAATTTTTTAGTTAGGTTAGACATTAATACTGGCTAAGATGAGCTTTTACAAACATAAAATTTGACAAAAAGTTGGATAATTTTAAGTTAAATTTCAGTTATTTTTCGGTTAAGTTTTAAGGTTTAGGTTAAGTTAGATTAAGGGAATTTTTTGGTTAGGTTAGACATTAACGCTGGCTGAGATGAGATTTTATAAACACAAAATTTCCAAAAAAAGAAAAAAACAAAATAAAAAGACTTTACAGTGCAATGTAAAGTGCACACGAACTTTTTGTTCGTGCATTTTACGAAAAAGTTTTATTCAACGAAAATTATAAATTAGTCACTTTGGGCATTTGGATAGTTCCAATGTTAAAAACTCTACATTCGCCTTTTTTTCTTTTCTTACTATATCGCGTGTGTTGTATCTTGTTTATCAGAGGGATTTTTAATTATAAAAAAAATTAATAAATATAATAAAATATAATATAATATAAAAAATTATTTTTATATAATATAATAAATATAATAAATATAATAAATGTAATAAAAAATAAATAAATATAATTTCTTAATTAAAGAGATTCTTAGTAACAAAATAAATAAATATAATTTCTCAATTGAAGTAACAAGCGACTCTTGAATCAATATAAATTAAATTCTCTCGTAATTTCATTAACACCTGTAATCTAAATTTTAATTCCGCGATTCAATCTCCCAATTGCTCTACTTCCTTTTCTACACCACTAACACAAAACTCGATCGATCTTTCTCCTCAGAAAAAAAATGATTAAAATTTCGACCTGTGTCAACAATCCTATATAACAGAAACGACAAACGATAGACGATCACCTTATTAGAATCTTTCCAAATTTTCGATAACTGGCACGAAGGATAAGATCTCTCCCTCAGAAGGAAGGCTCGGCTGTCAATCAGAACAATTCGTCGGTTGCATCATCCGACGAACTGTATCCGCGAGGAAATTTCGCAATCGAGAGATCGAAGTCGACCGAGAAACACGCGGAGAGAAACAAAGAGAGAGTGTGCCGCGTTCCAACACCGAATACACTCGGATTTCCAACGAGGAAGTTCGTTCTGGAGGTTCGTTCGGGTCGAGCAATTTGGCCAATTTGATCGGCACGCCGTTGGATCCAGGACCTCAAGGACGAACCACGCAAACGTTCAGCTCCACTGTTGTTGCGCAACTGTTGCGCATAATTGCAGCCGGTGATCGAAGACGCGTAGAATGTAACGATTAAGGATTAAAACTAAAAGGACTGCTGCCGTTACGTAGGATCCCGGTGGAGCCGGTGTGTAGCGACTCGTCCACGTTCCATTGTCAAGGACGAGCCGCCGGGGAGAACCATCGAAGGACACGCACGTGCCTTTCGAAACCTGTTGCCGGCGATATATCGCGATATATATCGCGGCGGGCTTTCGTCGTTTCCTTGAATGAAAATTGATATTCATCAGCGGGGCGTAACCGAGCCTAACTACCGCTGCAATTACCGGAGTGATCAAAATGACCAATTCACAATCTTTTTAAATATTATATGTACATTACAGATGCGGAACAGTGTATTTTTAGAGGTTTAAATGACTCTTTTTTTATCAAATACATGGATAAAAGTTTCTGTATTCCATTGTATCTCTATTTGTATGCTTTGGTCCTTGGTAGTTTTGGTTTGGGTTAGGTTTGGGTTGGGTTTGCGGTAAAAAAAAAAAAGAACGAGAACGTGGAAAAATAGCAAATCGAGTGACGTTTAAATCCTTTTAGTAATATTGTTAATCTTTTAGAGGATGATTCAGAATATGTATATTGAAAGGAAAAAGAATTGGTCTCGGGGGAGTGAATATTTTTCTTACAACTGGTTCAGTAACACTTCTTGCTTCCTTTCTCGATGATTGGGTAATCAAGAGCGATTAAAATATAATCTCCACAAAAGAGAGAAAAAAAGAAGAGAAAAAACAGTGAAATGTGAAAGGAAGTTTGGCGGAAACCGGTTTTTTTTTTTTGCAATTTGAGAACGAAAACACGATGTCAAAGGGGAAACGGGTGCGAAAGCAGTCGGGGAACTTTCACGATTCTCGGCGACGCAAAAGTGAACCAGTGACGTAAGAGACGCGATACGAGACGGAAGAACGAGCTGTTTGGTCACACGAGGAAAGGGAGGGGAAGATCGGTCACGCGACTGGGAAACGCCTATGATCGCTTATAGATCGCGGAAGTGTCGACGACGGCGGTTCCAAGCCTTTTTCCTTTCGCCTTTCTCTCTTTCTCTTTCTCTCTCTCTCTCTCTCTCTCTCTCTCTTCCTTTCTCCGTCGTGTTTTTCTTCGTCTTCCTATACCCTTCTCTCTCCCACTTTTCACCATCGCCATCGCGGCGGCGGCGACAACCTGTGGCTTCTTTCTCCTTCTTTCTATTGGACGACGAGCGCGCCAAATCCCTGCGAAAAATTATCGTAAAAGATTCGGGGAGTTTTTTTTTTTTTCAAGGGAAAACACCAGCGACGAAAGATTCTTATTTTATTTTTTCATACTTTTGCAAGTAAAATGTGTCGAATAACGTACATGTAAGGGGGAGGGGAGTTGTCTAAAAAAGTTAGAGCTGATACTCGTTAGAAGAAGCAAAAGAGTCCTAACAAAATCTTTAGGTTTCTCTCTATTTTATACTTTAATACTTTTACGAGTAAATCTACGTCAAATAACGTATGTATACAGTGTGTTTAGAATAGATGGTGCAGAGACGAGTTGGTACTCGTCAAAAGTAGCAAAAGTCCTAACAAAACCTTCAGGTTTCCTTCTATTTTATATTTTAATACTTTTACGAGTAAATCTACGTCAAATAACGTATATATACAATGTGTTTAGAATAGATGGTGCTGAGACGAGTTGGTACTCGTCAAAAGTAGCAAAAGTCCTAACAAAACCTTCAGGTTTCCTTCTATTTTATATTTTAATACTTTTACGAGTAAATCTACGTCAAATAACGTATATATACAATGTGTTTAGAATAGATGGTGCTGAGACGAGTTGGTACTCGCTAGAAGAAGCAAGAGTCCTAACAAAACCTTCAGGTTTCTCTCTGTTTTATATTTTGATACTTTTACGAGTAAATCTACGTCGAATAACGTATGTATACAGTGTGTTTAGAATAGATGGTGCTGAGACGAGTTGGTATTCGCTAGAAAAAGCAAGAGTCCTAACAAAACCTTTAGGTTTCTCTCTATTTTATATTTTGATACTTTTACGAGTAAATCTACGTCGAATAACGTATATATACAATGTGTTTAAAATAGATGATGCTGAGACGAGTTGGTACTCACTAGAAGAAGCAAGAGTCTTAACAAAACCTTTAGGATTCTCTCTATTTTATATTTTGATACTTTTACAAGTAAATCTACGTCGAATAACGTACATGTACGATGTGTTTAGAATAGATGATGCTGAGACGAGTTGGTACTCGCTAGAAGAAGCAAGAGTCCTAACAAAACCTTTAGGTTTCTCTCTATTTTATATTTTGATACTTTTACGAGTAAATCTACGTCGAATAACGTATATATACAATGTGTTTAGAATAGATGGTGCTGAGACGAGTTGGTACTCGCTAGAAGAAGCAAGAGTCCTAACAAAACCTTTAGGTTTCTCTCTTTTATATTTTGATACTTTTACGAGTAAATCTACGCGTCGAATAACGTACATATACGAGGTATTTAAAATAATTGGTGTTGAGACAAATTGATACTCAGAAGAAGCAAAAAAGTCTTAACAAAACCCTTGGTGTTAGATTTCTCTCTATTTTAACCTTTTTAATACTCAAGAGACGTTTTTTCTCTTATTTCGACACTATTTTCGTCACTATTTCTCGAATATTCGTATACATCTCGATTTTTCGTATTTTTACAAATTGTTTCTTCACTGTTATTTATTTTTACACGTTCTTTACATAGTTTTGAAACCAATTCTGTATTAAAAAACGCAAATTAAGTTCATAATCCATATTTTTTCTTCTGTTCAGCAATATTAATCGTTTCTAAAACAATATATATTTTATATACAAAGCAATATATATTAAATATATATACATACAGTGATAAATAATTACTCCGCGACTCCTTGATAAACGAAACTGAATTTCACTCAGAAACTAATTCGTTCCAGATGATTAAGTGATTCAGTATTTCAGCAACGTTCGTTGCAACTTTGTAATCAACGAATCGTTCATCTTTATTTAATGTGTAATTCGCCGAAGTGCTTGTAAACAGGTTCGGTATTGGTACACGTAGCGGAGGATTACATTGTGCCGGCGTCGGACGGCATACTAATCTGCTCTGCGGAAAGAATCCACGCATCGAGCCATTACATCATTGCAAGCGTAACCATAAATAATAATAATGATCGTCAACAGTCGAGAGGCAGTGCCGTTCTTTTAAATTTAAATTTAAATTTATGTCTTTATTAAATTTCTTTCGTCGGATAATTATTGAGAATTATACATCTAGGGTTAGGATTGTCGATAATTATATTGCCAAGATTTCCATCACTATTACTCTATTGCTCTAATCTTTACATCTGCTAAGAAAATGTAAATATTTTTATTATAATTAAATATATTTTTATTTTTTATTACGATTAAATATATTTATATTCTATTAATTTTTTTATTATAATTAAATATACTTATATTTTATTTATTTTTTTATTATAATTAAATGTGTTTATATTTTATTTATTTTTTATTATAATTAAATATATTTATATTTTATTTTAATTACACGTACAAAATAGATTTGCAAAGAAGAATAAAATATATATATATATATTTTATTCAGAATTGTATAAAACGTGCAAAACTATTTATCAAGGCACGTACTATTTATGACACGGAGTGAGGTTAAGTGGAATCGGTGGTTCATTGTCAGACACGCTGCGAACGCGTGCGAGGCCTATAAAAATTGCCGTGTTAAATCTGCAACTTTCTTCTAAATCAAGTCATCGATGCCAAGAATATTATAGTTTGCAAAAGTTTTCAAAATTTTATAGTTTATTTATTACATGTATGTTATAAGAAATTCTTAATATATAAAATAAATTAATAATAAAATGTACATAAGAATATTACAGTGTATTTACATTATAAGAAAATCTCAACATTGCATTGAAACTAACACACGTATATTGTATGGAGTATCGTGAAATCACAACCAAAATGGTCGGAAAATGGTCAATTTATAATTTTCCAGTTAGAAATTTTATAGATGTGAAACAAGATTTTTCGTAAAACGTAGAAATAAAAGCTAAAAAGTACTCTATTTTTCAAAGTTCTTCAGTTTCTTTTATTTTAATGCTTTTTTAGTGGTTTAAATTTTATACTTTAGTCCTAATAGTTCTAGTATTAAATACTGAAAGTCTTTCTCCTAAAATAATTTTGTCAATCAGATTAACACGGCAGTCAAGTAGTAATGCTTTCGTGTCTGAAAATTTTCACACAGTGATCACATATTTTCACCATTTTCCATATTACAAATCTTTCCCAATAACATAGATAACGCATGATAGTAACGTGTAACAAACAAGTGACATATGCAAATATGTCTGTTGTGGTATTTAATAGCTTTTCGTATTATGTTTGCAGTTGCAAATTTTTCACGTAAACAATATTATCATATGTATACAACTCATTGAAATCCCGCGAGACAGAGAAAGATAAACACGTATGCACCTAAATTCTTCTCGTCATAGTCGAACACTTTTCACGTGTTTCCAAATTAAAAAAAAAAGAAAAAAGAAAAAAGAAGTTGCTACGCGACTCTTAAAAGCCTTCCGTGACAGAGAGAGAGAAAGAGAGAATTTTACGATCGATCTAACGAGCCCGATCGGAAATAAAAAGAGCTATTAAAATAACCACGGGTTATGTATCTCGTGAGAAACATCGAAATATGGCCATTCGATGGAAACGATTAACACCTGGGCGCCGAAGACGCTTCCTCCTTTCGCTTTCTTTCACGATCATTCTCTCCCAAAGAGAAAAGAGAGAATCATCGCTGCAAGAAAGAGAGAGAGAGAGAGAAAGAGAGAAACGACTGCTCTGAAAGTTCAAATGAAACTGGAATGCGGCCTTGACACGACATAAGAAATAATAAAAGACAGTGAAGAAGAAGAAGAAGAAGAAGAGCACGAGGAGGGAAGAAGCGTTTGGAGCGTGTCGCCTAACGGGCTGCAGCTGTTAGGAATTAATTTTAGATTAAACAACCAGTGGGTGCCTCACTAGGTCAACTTCATTCGAGTCAATGAGCGCCGCGATGGCCGTCGTCATTTTCTGCCAGCGCCAACCATTAGAAAACCCGCGCGTTTTCCTCCGCTTCTTGGCATTCTTTTTTCACTGCAGGCCCACGCGAATCGCCAACGGAACTAATGTGGACACAGCCAGATGAAATTTTGGAGTTTCCTTTTCTCGCGAAACTGCCGCCGAACGGGAGAAATCGTCGTTTCTGAATCGAACGGGAGACTCGAGTTTTTGGACTGATTGAAAAAAAAAGAAAAAAGTGGATATGGGCTTTTTTCTCGCGAAAGAAAATAATATATGCATTGTTGTTTTATTTTTGTTTTGTTGTAAGCTTTGGTATGTTTTTTTCAGCCTGAAATTTTTTGACAGATATATATTTAACAATCTATGTCAGTCTATCATATTAATATTTTATTGAGCTCATACGATTCTTCTCACTTTGATGAGAGATACTTCAGTTTTTGCCATTTGTTTCTTTTTTGACATTTTTGTTTTTGTTTTTTTTTTCTTTGAAGAGACATTTCCTGCAACTGTCGAGTAATTTTTGTCATTTTAAAGAGACATTTTCACGTAACCCTCGACTAATTTTTGCCATTTTGAAGAGATATTTTCACGTAACCCTCGACTAATTTTTGCCATTTTTCTCTCTTTTGACATTTCCTGTAACTCTCGACTAGTTTTTGCCATTTTGAAGAGATATTTTCACGTAACCCTCGACTAATTTTTGCCATTTTTCTCTCTTTTGACATTTCCTGTAACTCTCGACTAGTTTTTGCCATTTTGAAGAGATATTTTCACGTAACCCTCGACTAATTTTTGCCATTTTTCTCTCTTTTGACATTTCCTGTAACTCTCGACTAGTTTTTGCCATTTTGAAGAGACATTTCTACGTAACTCTTGGCTAATTTTTGCCATTTTGAAGAGATATTTTCACGTAATCCTCGACTAATTTTTGCCATTTTCCTCTTTTTCACCATTTTTTCTTTTTCTTTTTGAGAGACATTTCCTGTAACTCTCGACTAATTTTTGCCATTTTAAAGAAACATTTTCACGTAACCCTCGACTAATTCTTGCCATTTTGAAGAGATATTTTCACGTAACCCTCGACTAATTTTTACTATTTTAAAGAGACATTTTCACGTAACTGTCGATTAATTTTTGCCATTTTTTCTTTTTCGAAGAGACATTTCTGAAGCCTTCGACTGACTTAACCCTAAGATATATATATATATATATATATATATATATATATATATATATATATATATATATATATATATATATATATATATAGCTGCATCTAATCCTTCACACGGAAAAGACAAATATCTATACTTTTCTTTTGGCCATGTTTCTCCTTCGATAAATGAGGAGAAATTCGGAGGGGGAGAGAGACACACGACGTTTAACTCGCTTTAGCACGCGAAAGATCTAACATAATCGCTGATTTAAGCCATCGCCGCAAGAAGAAAAGAGTTCTATCAGACTGAAGATCTGATACGTCACTTCCCCGTTTTTCCGCGTTATCTCGATCGAAGAAGCAGAACGGCAAGCTCGCGAGAGAAACTCGTTTCACTCGCGGGCAAAGTTCTGGCCAGCGTTTAAATGGTGCACGCGGCGCCGCCACCGCGTCAAGGATCACCTTGTATATATATATATATATATATATATATATATATATATACATATATATCTAACAACTTTCTCGCTGCACGCCGAAAAGTCCGAGCCCACGTGCCACGCGGAGAAAGGAGGCCATCCAAATGTCAGTTCTGCATGGCGATGTCTTGACACATCTCGCTTAACCACACGTACACAACAGCCGGTTTTAGTAACGAACGCGCTATGTTGTGACGGAGGAGGCAGGATGAAAAATCACGGTCCGTTCGTAATGGTGTTTACCGACGTATAAATTGTGCTTCGAGACGTATTAATTGGCAGATAATTTCGAGAATGTTGAATCAACATAGATTCAACTCGTTTATACCGAGCTGGGCACTAAACTTTGTAAATAATGAGCGTCGAAAAATGTAAAAATCTACAGGCTTTCTGCTAATTTATGAACTGAAAGAGCCGAGTTTACAAACGAGTTGTAAACGAATAGCAAGAGCTGAATTTTTCTCACGAAAATGTGGTACTGCTTCTTTATCGATAGTGCAATTTTCCATTGCCTCGAGCAATGTGATCGTAACTTGCGAGTTTCGGTGATTAAAATTTCTTGTTAACCAGCCGTAAACACGTGTCGAAATATCTTACCATTAATGACGAATGAAAATTTAAATTGATCGTGCAACGATGCACCTGAGGACACTGAAGAATAAATTAAAGAACGTTAAGAAACTTTTTTTTCGTAACTAGACACGTCACCGTTTCGAGGATCGAAGACTCCTTAAAACTTGTTGTACGATGTTTCTTCACTATTTCAACAAACGCTGAATACGTCGGGATTGAACTACAAACATTCAAGAGATTCCAACGCTTCGCCATCTAATCCTAATGTTCCGAGTTTGATAAAATCGTACAGCGAGTTCCAGGGGCTCGTCGTAAAGAGAAAATTCCGATCTTCGAGATCATGGTAAGCTTGATTAAAAAAAAAAAGAAGAAGAAACACCATCTTTTAATATTTTCAAGCGAGGTTGGATTTTTACAATTTTCGAAGAAACGATATCCCCGCCGCACGATGTAAAATCATCGTTGAAAATAACGAACTCACGAGTGGGGATGAAGGCATCGCGCTTCGAAAACGAGACCAAGCGAATCGTTTGCGCGATCTTTTTCTTCGCGAAGCTACGTCAATTGAAATCGTCGATCATTTTTCAACGTCGCCGGTGCGATTATGCTGTTCGCCGTGGATCGTTACAATTAAAACAAACAGGTTTCTATAATCGCGTTCCCGGCCTGAACGGGAATCGACGCTAATCTAGACGAAAGGAAGTCTGAAATTTGTCGTATCGACGGATTCATTTGTTCCCGATTCGTCAGTGACACCTTCGGGAACTTCGAACTTCGTTTTCCAACGAACGGAAATCCTGCGTTTTCTGATTCCAGAAGAATTCTGCTCCAATTGAGAAAACAGGAGAGTTGGAAACGATCGATCTGGGAATTTCGTTGACGTCGGAGGGAAACCAGGGAGAAATAATAAGCGAGAAATAATAATAACTGGCGTATCTTCGTTATCGTCCCCTAAGACGACTCCAATTAAAATTGTCCCGCCATCAGAAGAGCCGAGGCGTATCAATTAAAATCGCCTGGCTATTCGGCAGGCGATCGTGGCGAACGTGGAAAGGAAGCGCCGGTTAATTGTCAATTATCGTCGCAGTGAATTATAGTCGCCGGCCGAGAACGCGAGACCAGATAAGAGTCGATTCGCTACTGGAGGGTAATTATATCGATAGCTGCCTCCTCTCGCACGACACGATCTCGACCAACTCGCCTTCGCCGACTGTTCGGTGGCTTGTTCCTTCTTCTCGCTTCTTTGTTTATTTGTTTGTTTGTTTATTTGTTTGTTTGTTTAGAGGGGGAAAACGAGATGAAGAGCAGATGAAGAGACATTTCTTGAGAGAAAGGGAAAATTAATTTGGAAATTAATTGAATCATTGTATCAAAAAGTCGTACTAACTTCTTGAATAATTCGCGAGTTATTTTGAATTATTTATATTTTACAAGTCTCAAGTACTCTTCAAAATTTCCCTATAAGTTTCAAGTATTACAAGTTCTTTAAAATAATTGATCCAACTATCTATGCAAGTTTCGAGCACTCTTCAAAATTTTTCCTATTTTGAACTATGAGTTTCAAGTATTACAAGTTCTTTAAAATAATTAATTAAACTATCTATGCAAGTTTCGAGCACTCTTTAAAATTTCCCTATTTTGAACTATGAGTTTCAAGTATTACAAGTTATTTAAAATAATTAATTAAACTATCTCTGCAAGTCTCGAGCACTCTGCAAAATTTTTCCTATTTTGAACTATGAGTTTCAAGTATTACAAGTTCTTTAAAATAATTAATCAAATTATATGTCTCGAGTAATCTCTTTAGAATAACGAATGAAGAAAAATTTCATGTAATAAATATCGAGGGGAGGTTGTAAAGAAAATTAGGAAGAAAAATAATTGGAAATAATGGAGAGGCTCAATGTTTCGTATCTTTCTCGATATAAAAATATAAAAATATCTGTAATTTTTATCTATATTTCGAAACGACGAAATAAAACGGAATACTGTCAAAGACGGTAGAGAAATAAAATAAATAAATTAATTCAAATTTCTAGAGAATTTTCTAGAGAAAATTTCTAGAGAACAGAGAAATATTTTCAATATTAAATTTCTAGAGAATATAATCATAATTTCTAGAGAACAGAGAAATATTTTCAATATTAAATTTCCAAAGAATACAATCATAATTTCTAAAGAACAGAAATTTCTAGAGAAATATTTGCAATATTAAATTTCCAGAGAATATAATCATAATTTCTAGAAAACAGAAAATTTTAGAGAACAGAGAAATATCTTCAATATTAAATTTCCAAAGAATATAATCATAATTTCTAGAGAACAGAGAAATATTTTCAATATTAAATTTCCAGAGAATATAATCAAAATTTCTAGAG
>NW_025110337.1:14419-16330 GCF_011392965.1 Frieseomelitta varia | reverse complement strand
GAAAAAAAAACAAAAAAAAAAAAAAAAAACAAAAAAAAAAAAAAGGAAAAAGAAACAATTCCGAGCTCGTCTAGAAGAGGCTTTTAATGAAATTATTCGCCGACTTCGTGCACGTACGTTTCCCTTTCGACGAAAGATACACGATCATACTGGGAAGTTGCACGCCACGCAACTTTCACTTTCACCGAAATAACGAGGACGCACACACGACGATTCGCCGGGTACGTGTTCGGTGCGATACGGCCTTAATAACACGAGGATACATATATAAAATATAAAAAAACGATCCTTTCCAAGCCTGTATATTTTCGTCGACCGACACCAACACACAGACGTTTCTCCTGGGTCTCCTTTCTCTTTTCGGGGGCCCTTTTTCTTTCTTTCTTTCTTTCTACCTCCCACTCACCCGTCGTTTCTTCATTTTTTTTTTTTTTTTTTTTTTTTTTCTCTTCCTTTTTATCCAACGAGAGAAATTTCGTCTGCCGACCCGAATTACTCCCACAGCCGGCCGCAAAGTCTTCAAAATTTACTCTCGACTTGAACAAACAAATGGAGGATGCAAATGAATCGTAAAAGTTCGAAAGTGAGTTTGTCGAACTCAGGACAACGGAGTATTTTTGTAGTATCTACGGATACAATTAGAAAAGTAACAGATTGTATATTATAATTGATATATTCCACAATTCGAATCGCTTGTTCAGACGTCCAACTAAAGAACTGGCGTAATTTTTTTTCATTTCAGCAAACAGTTAATAACGAGTGATTGGATTAACACCGAAACTATATCAAATTGATCAATACGGTGGATTTCAGAGTTTCTTCTTTTGACAATTGCCAATCAGTTAATCATCACTTATACAGATAATATAAATTAATCGATATAATATTACATATTATGATATATTTATTGCATATTGTAATATTATAGTATTACAATATTAAATAAATCATAATTCACAACTGCTTTCGTCAAAATTGACATTGATTTTTGTTTAAACATAATTGTACAAATCTGTTCATTTTACCCTACAACAATATTATTCTATTACCATCTATTCTATTATATTCATTCTACTTTTATTCTGTTATATCAACATTTAATTTTAAAGAAACAAATGACCTGTTCGATTACAACATTTTTCATTTTATTTTTTCAGTATGACACGCAGGACAGAGAAGTTACGTTGAATTTACAAGAAATGACATTTCGAATCGTTTTTGCTTTCGCGAAATTTTCTCAGCAAAGCAAATTAAACGTAAGCGAGGAAAATTCTGTTCTTGACGAGACAATGACAATGAAAATCATCGGCTTTGATGACGCACGTTTCATTACGCCTGGCATGCGAATATTGCTCGGTCGCATCGTCGAGAATATGTATCGTTAATTTATGACTCGACTCGGTGGAAACTAGTTTCTGATTAAGCGACTCGAATGCCTGGATTTTTCTCCACAATGATTCCCGATGCCGATCGAGATGAGACCCTAAGTTCCCGCGTGATTAAACGTCAGATACCAGCGTGAAGTCGTCATCGCCATCAGAAACGACGTTATGAATATTCCAATGGAAATTACTTTAATAACCGACGAGCTCCATTGCGAGATCTCTGGCTAATTTTCTTGTCGAAACTATAATAATATTTCAATATAGAAATGTAAAATATTTTAGTATAAACTATCATTGTATATTTAGGTTACCTAGGCTACTTCATACAAGATTAGGTTAGGTTTAAATTCAGGTGTAGGTTAGGTTTAGATTTAAGTTAAGTTTATGGTTTAGGTAGGTTATAATTAGGCTATATAGTTAGATTTCTAAGCTTCTTCATACAAGATTAGGTTAGATTTAAGTTTAAGTGTAGGTTAAGTTTAGATTTAGATGTAGGTTTGGTGTAGATTTAGGTTAAGTTTGTGGT
>NW_025110337.1:0-14358 GCF_011392965.1 Frieseomelitta varia | reverse complement strand
TTTAAGTTTCTGGTTTAGGTTATAGTTAGATTATAGGTATAGATTAGCTATATAGTTAGATTAGCTTCTTCATACAAGGTTAAGTTAAGTTTAAGCTTCTGGTTTAGGTTATAGTTAGATTATAGGTTAGGTTTCTAAGCTTCTTCATACAAGGTTAGGTTAGATTTAAGTTTAAGTGTAGGTTAAGTTTAGATTTAGATGTAGGTTTGGTGTAGATTTAGGTTAAGTTTGTGGTTTAGATTATAGTTAGATTATAGGTTAGGTTTCTAAGCTTCTTCGTGAAAGTTTAAGTTAAATTTAAGTTTCTGGTTTAGGTTATAGTTAGATTATAGGTATAGATTAGCTATATAGTTAGATTAGCTTCTTCATACAAGGTTAAGTTAAGTTTAAGCTTCTGGTTTAGGTTATAGTTAGATTATAGGTTAGGTTTCTAAGCTTCTTCATACAAGGTTAGGTTAGATTTAAGTTTAAGTGTAGGTTAAGTTTAGATTTAGATGTAGGTTTGGTGTAGATTTAGGTTAAGTTTGTGGTTTAGATTATAGTTAGATTATAGGTTAGGTTTCTAAGCTTCTTCGTGAAAGTTTAAGTTAAGTTTAAGTTTCTGGTTTAGGTTATAGTTAGATTATAGGTATAGATTAGCTATATAGTTAGATTAGCTTCTTCATACAAGGTTAAGTTAAGTTTAAGCTTCTGGTTTAGGTTATAGTTAGATTATAGGTTAGGTTTCTAAGCTTCTTCATACAAGGTTAGGTTAGATTTAAGTTTAAGTGTAGGTTAAGTTTAGATTTAGATGTAGGTTTGGTGTAGATTTAGGTTAAGTTTGTGGTTTAGATTATAGTTAGATTATAGGTTAGGTTTCTAAGCTTCTTCGTGAAAGTTTAAGTTAAGTTTAAGTTTCTGGTTTTGGTTATAGTTAGATTATAGGTATAGATTAGCTATATAGTTAGATTAGCTTCTTCATACAAGGTTAAGTTGAGTTTAAGGTTATAGTTAGATTATAGGTTAGGTTTCTAAGCTTCTTCATATAAGGTTAGGTTAGATTCAAGTTTAGGTGTAGATTAGGTTTAGATTTAAGTGTAGGTTTGGTGTAGATTTAGATTAAATTAGGTTATTAGGTAGGTTATAGGTTAGGTTTCTAAGCTTCTTCATACAATGTTAAATCAAATTTAAGTTTATAAGTGTAGATTAAGTTTAAATTTACACGTAGATTTAGTGTAGATTTAGGTTAAGTTTACGGTTTAGATTTACATATTAATATAGAAATACAAAATAACATTCCAACATGAAAATCTGAAAAATCATTATTTCTCGCAGCGATGCAAATTCGTTTCCCGCTTTTTACTTCTGCGGCGAATGAAAATTAGCTGACAACTGTCATATCCAACATTTTGAAATAAAAGAATTTCCAAATAATCGCACGCCAAGGAAATCGAAAATTTTACAGGAAAATAATAAATACACGTTCCCTCGAGATCTAATGTAGATTCTCTTTACTACGTCCCTTCTCTTTTCCGGTCAATTTCGTTTCACTCGTCCGACGGGTGATTTTTGCTCCAAAAGAAAAAAAAAAGAAGAAAAGAAAGAACAACTCCCTTTTCCACGACACGAACCGTGTAACGTTACAAATTACGATGGCGGACGGTTCGTGCGTCTCTTACGTAAGAGAGTGTCGCGAGAAAGTTTCCGATCGGCGGGGATTTTTGCTGGTTGCACGATCGCGCGTCGCTTTCCAAAAAACGACCGATATCCTGGCGGAACGATCGCCGGCCGAGAAACAAAAAGTCTAGGAAAAAGACTGCAAAAGAATGCAAAAGGAGGAGAAGGAGGAAGAGAGAAGGTGGTGAGTGAGTGGGTGGGGTAGGGGGGCGGAAAAACGGAGAGAAGAAACAGGGGCATCGGAAAAATTGCGCCAAGCAAAACTTCCTGTAACGTAAGAAACAGCAACCGGTTTTACCGTGGCCGACGCGTTAAAGACGCGTGTATACGTAAGTGATTATGACCACGGCGAGGAGGAGGAAGGAAAAAAAAAAAAAAGGAAAAGAAAAAGATCGTGCAGGAGCTGAAGAGCCTCCTGGAAATCGAGGATCGACGATCGAATTGTTGGAATTTCAGAGGAAAATTCTCGGTGAAACTCGATTCTTGCTCGACTTGAACGACTGAATTTTGAAATTTGTTAACGTGTAACAGTATTTTAAGTATTTTAAGTATAGTATAGTAGAGTATTTTAAGTATATCAGTAATTATTTTAAGCTACATATATATAAATCTATTAACGTGAAATTTGAAGTATATCAATAATTAATTTAAGTAACGTGTATAAATTTATTAGTGTGAAATCTTATATATTGTTTTATACAGAATATATTAATTTCATATATTATTTTGCATATTAGTAATTATTTTAAATAACGTGTAATTTTCAATATATCAGTAATTTAAATATATCAGTAATTATTTTAAGCTACGTATATAAATCTATTAACGTAAAATTTTAAATATATCAGTAATTATTTTAAGTAACATGTATAAATTTATTAGTGTGAAATGTTATATATTATTTTACATATAATATATTAATTTCATATATTATTTTGTATATTAGTAATTATTTTAAGTAACGTGTATAAATTTATTAGTGTGAAATGTTATATATTATTTTATATATTAATTTCATATATTATTTTGTATATTAGTAATTATTTTAAGTAACGTGTAAATTTATTCGCGTGAAAATTGATCGAACGTAGCTTCCAAACTTCAAATTACTGATTTTCAATTTCGATTCGTTTCCAATTAGCGTTCAAATTAGCAATTAATTAGCAATTTCGATGGTTTTCTTTTTCAGTTTAGAATCGGTGGATTTTTAATTGTGAGAACGACTCGCGTTGAATTTAAAATCCATTGCCGACTTTCGGTGTTGAGACCCATCGATTTTCAGTTCGAGCGATGAAAATTCTAACGGTGAATCGGGTCGTCGAAAGGCGGTCTTCTAACTGGCGACCTTGCTGGACCAAGTAGCGTGCAATGGTGCAGCCTTGGATACAGAGATAATTACCCTTTATTTATCACAATTACGTTCTACGCATATTTTAATCCAAATGCGACGCATCGACGTAATTTGTACGTATGTACGTGTCATCTCTGTTTGAAAATGTCCCTCAATAAATTACGAATTAACAAACTATAATATCAATATAGTTGAGATTTGGCCGTCCATTTCGCGATCAGACTTATTCTCAAATTTGGAATTATTATTGCCCGAATTTTAAACAAACGTGAAGAAATACACGCACGTGGTTTTGAGTCAGGTTTCGAAATCTCAATCTCAGTCTCAAACCACGATGAAATAAAGCAAAACCAAGCCACGCTAATGTAGGCTAATTGTCCAGCGAGTAAAAAATAATACGCGGCGGATACGCGCAATTATCGCAAGAGGAATCGTTAATTATCGGACAATCCGTCGGTAGCAATCATAATAATTCTAGGATTTAGACCATGAAACGTGAATGCGTGGCATTGCGGCCCAGAGTGCCTCCACTTATTATCGCGATCGTCAACGAATGAATTCCACGTACAAGGTGTACGAAAGTGAAAAGACTAAAGAGTGATCTTCATTCGTGCGATAAATACTGATTCACGAAAACTCGTGTTTATAATCTGACGATTTAAACTGATGAATAATGAGAATTTACGAGGTGCTTAACGTTAAACGACGATATAACGAAATGATGTTACGATTGATACGTGATTGAGAATGAACACAAGTACAGTGGTACCAATGAAAAACTGCCGATAATCTTCTTTGTCGATAGTGTAATTTTCCATTGCCTCGAGCAATGTGATCGTAACTTACGAGTTTGGGTGATTAAAATTTCTTGTTAACCAGCCGTAAACACGTGTCGAAATATCTTACCATTAATGACGAATGAAAATTTAAATTGATCGTGTAACGATGCACTTGAGGACACTGAAGAATAAATTAAGAACGTTAAGAAACTTTTTTTTTCGTAACTAGACACGTCATCGTTTCGAGGATCGAAGACTCCTTAAAACTTGTTGTACGATGTTTCTTCACTATTTCAACAAACGCTGAATACGTTGGGATTGAACTACAAACATTCAAGAGATTCCAACGCTTCGCCATCTAATCCTAATGTTCCGAGTTTGATAAAATCGTACAGCAAGTTCCAAGGGCTCGTCGTAAAGAGAAAATTCCGATCTTCGAGATCATGGTAAGCTTGATTAAAAAAAAAAAGAAGAAGAAACACCATCTTTTAATATTTTCAAGCGAGGTTGGATTTTTACAATTTTCGAAGAAACGATATCCCCGCCGCACGATGTAAAATCATCGTTGAAAATAACGAACTCACGAGTGGGCATGAAGGCATCGCGCTTCGAAAACGAGACCAAGCGAATCGTTTGCGCGATCTTTTTCTTCGCGAAGCTACGTCAATTGAAATCGTCGATCATTTTTCAACGTCGCCGGTGCGATTATGCTGTTCGCCGTGGATCGTTACAATTAAAACAAACAGGTTTCTATAATCGCGTTCCCGGCATGAACGGGAATCGACGCTAATCTAGACGAAAGGAAGTCTGAAATTTGTCGTATCGACGGATTCATTTGTTCCCGATTCGTCAGTGACACCTTCGGGAACTTCGAACTTCGTTTTCCAACGAACGGAAATCCTGCGTTTTTTGATTTCAGAAACATTCCGCTCGAATTCAGAAAATTGGGAAAGAAATGAGCGGCCGAAAGATTTTGTTGATTAAGAAAGGATTTCTTGGGAAGGATTTCTAGCTGCGTGAATCGTTAACACCCTGTACACGTACACAGAAGAGGATGAAAACGCCACGTAATATCACGGTCGGACAAGTAATTAGATATTTCTCGAAAACGATCGTATTTTTCCCCGCGTCGATGCCACGCTAATGAGGTATCTTTGTTTCCTTAATAACAACGTTCGTAATATCGAAACGTACCGAGAGAGAGAGAGAGAAAGAGAGACTCGTGTGGTTTTGTTTGAAACCGCGTAGTTTTTAAATCGATGAATCACCGGAACGATCTCTCTCGATCTGTTTTGCGCGCCTATGCTAATCAAAGAGCACGCGCAAACTGTATTCGATTTGAATAGCATTTTCACTCGAGATCGTAATGTAATCTGTATTGTTTCGATTAATCCGAAAATTTGAAACGAGAGAAACGAGAAAACGGGTGTCAATGTGTTTATACATTTGGTAATTTATTTTCTTCGTATTGTATGTTACATTTGATTTGATAAAACCAACCATGCGAAAACAAAGCAGAAATAAAAATAACGAGTTGGATGAAAGTCCCTGGAACTCGATGGATATTAGAAATTATTAACGTATTGAAATGAATGCTGAACTCGTTTGGCAGAATATATTAGCACTTTCGAGCTATCAAATATAATAAATAAAAGGCAGGTTTGTATACATTCATATATATATATATATACGTTGATAATGTCAACGATAGAATAAAAAATCGACAAGTGACGAATCTCATTGACAGAATTATAATAACAAAGGTGCGAGGAAACACACCTGTTATTGGACAGCCCTGGAAATTACACTGGCAGAGATGAGTAATTGCCGAGAGAAAGTTTCTTGAAGCAGCGCCAAGGAAATTGACAAACAGCAGTATTTTCCAGTGTGAGGGAATTTTTTTCGCTCGAACCGACGAGGGTAAATAAAATGGCGCGTAATAGAAAATCTGCGATAAACGTGCGAATATATTTCTGCGTGTATCACCTGTTGATAACGATGGTTTCCTGGTGAAATATTGGTAATTAAACAGACACAACTTGCTCTAATTTTTCGATAATTTTCCAGTAAGATATTATCAGTTAAAAAAAATTTGGAATCTCTCGTTCTTTTCCAAAATGGATATATGGTTGAAATTTCTTTCCATAAAATATTGACTTTTGCTAACTATTAATTAAATAGGAACCTAACCTCTTTTAGATCTCTCTTTTTAACTATTGATTGAATAGGAACCTAATCTCTTTTAGATCTTTCTTTTTAATTATTAATTGAATAAGAAACTAACCTTTTTTAGATGTTTCTTTTTAACTATTAATTGAATAAGAACCTAACCTCTTTTAGATCTTTCTTTTTAATTATTAATTGAATAAGAAACTAACCTTTTTTAGATGTTTCTTTTTAACTATTAATTGAATAAGAACCTAACCTCTTTTAGATCTTTCTTTTTAATTATTAATTGAATAAGAAACTAACCTTTTTTAGATGTTTCTTTTTAACTATTAATTGAATAAGAACCTAACCTTTTTCAGACTAACCTCTTTTTTTAATTATCAATTGAATAGGAACCTAAACTCTTTTAAAACTCTCCCTTTAACCATTAATTGAATAGGAACCTAACCTCTTTTAGATCCAACTTAATTTAAACTTGATCTGATCCTCGCCTCGAAGAAAGAGAGAAACACAAAACTGTGAGAAATTCAAAGCTGAAGAATTCAGAACTATTGTTTCCCGTAAAGAGACACAAATTTTTATCTCATAAAATATCTCTAATTACACCTAACCTAATCTATTTCAGTCTGACTTAATCTTGTAAAATATTGAAATATATTAAGAAAAAGGAGAAAAAGAAACAGAAGAAAAAATAAAATTCTCATTAAAACAAAAAAAAAATTACCACTTCACAAAATATCCTCCAATCAGACCTTCACAAATCTGACTTATAATATATAATCTCCCGAAATATAAAGTATTAAAATATTATATATTATATACTGTAAAGTAATAAAGTAAAATATTGTATATTATAAAATATTATATATTATAAAGTATTATAAAGTAGTTATATTATAAAGTAAGTAGGTAAAATATTGTATATTATAAAGTGTTATAAAGTTATGTTATAAAGTAAAATATTGTATATTATAAAATATTATTATATTGTATATTAAGATATTATATAGTATGAAAAAAAGAAGAAATTGTCAAAAAAAAAAAAAAGAAAAAGACAGGAGGATGCGATCGTACTTTCTTCTGATGAGTATAATATTGTATATTAAGATATTATATAGTACGAAAAAAAGAAGAAATTGTCAAAAAAGAAAAAAAAAAAGAAAAAGACAGGAGGATGCGATCGTACTTTCTTCTCATAAGTATAATATTTTATATTATATACTATAAAGTATTATAAAGTAGTTTTATTATAGAGTAAGTTAGTAAAATATTATATACTATAAAATATTATAAAATATTATTATACTGTATATTAAAATATTATATAGTATGAAGAAAAAGAAAAAATTGTCAAAAAAAAAAAAAAAAGAAAAAGACAGGAGGATCGTACTTTCTTTCGATGGCTATAAAAATTTCGCTGCACGTAGACGACGCGCTGCCGTCGACGTCTTGTAACGCCGATGAAATATCGCCGAGTAACGCATGCATGTATGTAAATCACGGCGCAACGTATAAAAATGCAAAATAATAGCGCCTATTGCGAATGCAGAACGATGCAGGCATTAGTTGCGCCGAGGTTCTTTCTCTCTCTCTCTCTCTCTCTCTCTCTCCCTTTTTTCCTTTCAATTCTTTTTCTTTCCTTCTTTTTCCTTCTCACGACCAGCCAACTGGCACCGAGAAGCGGCTCGTTCGTGCATTGAGAGACGGCGCACGAGAGGAGTACAGTTTCTTTCCTTTCGTCGCGTGGAAAGTGAAATTGTCCCGAGGACATTGCACTCGGAATTTACTTTTACACGTAACATGCGTTACGGTATCCCCGGGAAAACCGCTATCGAAAGCCAGCCCCCCCCCCCTCCCCCTTCCACGTTTCTTTCCTTCCTTTCGTTTGCCTGTTCTTTCTAATTAATTTTAAAAAAAGAGAAAGAGAGAGAGAGAGAGAGGGGAAATTGTAGAAAAGAAAAAAATTTCTATGGGACGATTATTTAATAAATGTTACGACAAATATTGCGTCTTTATAATGAAAATGAAATATCTTTGATTCGCAAGATTTCAAATTTTATATATTATGCGTATGAACTATCATTGTATTTTATATAAAATTTATAGAGACATTGTTTGTTTTATTTTTTGGAATGATTAATTAACAGATGTTGCGACGAATGTTGCGTCTTTATAATGAAAATGAAATATCTTTGAGTCGCAAGATTTCAAATTTTATATACTGTGCGTATGAACTATTATTGTATTTTATATAAAATTTATAGAGATATTGTTTATTTTATTTTTTGGAATGATTAATTAACAGATGTTGCGTCTTTATAATGAAAATGAAATATCTTTGATTCGCCAGATTTCAAATTTTATATATTATGCATATGAATTATCATTGTATTTTATATTAAATATTACAATGATTTTGTATCTTAAGTATAAACCGCAACTAGAGAAACGAAAATAAAATACTTTGGATACTTTTCAATTGAGTTTCTCTATTTTTCTGAATTTACAAAATACATGGTTCTAAATTTTATACATTTATGGTGTTTCTGGATAATGTGTAGAAATTTTTGCGACTAGATTTTTATGCGTAATGTGACATACGTTAAGACACGTATAATAACGTATAACAGTTTATTGCGTTTCGAAGTTTTATATATTTTTTGGATATTTCAGACCAGCTTTTTTTCGTATTTCTCAATTTATGAGATAGACGTTTCTAAATCTTTATATATTTTATATTATAACATACTATATATATTTATATTATATTATTATAATATATCTACATGTATTTAATAAAATAACATAATACACTATATTATATTTTATATTATAATATACTATATATATATTTAATATATTATAAATAATATAAATAATATAATATAATAATATATTATAAATAATATAATATAATATATATAATAATATATTATATTATAATATATTCTGTCCTGTATAATTCGATACATTATAATACATCAAACGTACGAACGTCTTACTACAAAAATTCTTACTAGGAAAGACAAACGTTGACGTGGGAAGTTTCTGTGGAGTTTGACGTTAATTTTCTCAGAATAATGAAATTTTATTTCATCGGAATTTCATTTGAGGAAAAATTTCAATTTCTAATGCAGCGCATAGAGCGTTCACTTACGTAAACGTGAGCGTCTGTGTGCCGGCCAGTGAAATTCATCGGTTGGCTCTCTGTTAATTTTGCGTTGGAAAGAAGAAAAGAAAAAGTCGAACGAAAGACCGGGAAATACCATCGGTTTTAAGAAATATCGCTGGAACTAATTCACGACGAACCGGCAGCGTTTTGAACGAGAATAAATTATTCGCGATCGCGAACAGGAGAAGCGAAGAGAATGAACGAACGAGTTCCGCGATTTATATAATTTCCCTGGCCAGCGAAACATTATCGAGAAACCATGTGAAAATATCGTTCGAGAAAGTCTTTTTTCTTCATCTAAAATATTTCTTCCGAATCGCTCGTACGAGTTATTTACTTTACTTATTTTTGTAAAGTAAGGTACACTGACGTAACAAATTGTTTTAACTTGATCTAGCAAAGTTTCAAAATTGAAATTTCCACTTTGCGATTCCTTGCAACTTGCTGTATGACTTTCTTTCTTATTATTATTATTATTATTATTATTATTACTATTAAATAATTTATTTATTTTTTAAATAATTTATATATATATTATTTTATATATATTATATATATTATATTATATTCTTAATTTTTTTTATAATTTTTTATAATATTTTTTATTATTTTATATATATATTATTAATTTTTTTATATTTCATATATATATATTTTTTATTATTTTATATATATATATATAATAGTATTAATTTTTTTATAATTTATATATATATTTTTTATTATTTTATATATATATTATTAATTTTTTCATAATTTATATATATATATATATATATGTGTGTTATTTTATATATATATATATTATAGTATTAATTTTTTTTATAATTTTTATATATATTTTTTATTATTTTATATATATATACTATATTATCAATTTTTTTATAATTTATATATATATTTTTTATTATTTTATATATATATAATATTATTAATTTTTTTATAATTTATATATATATATATATAATTAATACATATTCTAGTTATTGAACTCTATCGAACTTTGAATTTTAATTAAGGTTTTTAGATGATCAAGTGCTGGGATTTTTTGAATTTTTCGTCATTTAACTCTAATGTTCAACGTTCGATGAAATGAAATGACGAAAAAGAATCGTACAGCAAGTTTCAAGAGGCAACTTTCATCTTCAATTAATGAATTTAGCTCAGAATCAATTAAAATTGTATTTTTAAAATTACAATTTTTTTAAAATGAACATTTTCCCATTTACTACGTAATAATTAAAATACCTCGAGAAAAGAAACGAATTCGAAGTAGTGAAAAGAGATGTTTTAAAATGAGACCAATTGTAAGTATAATAGATTGTTATACGATCTTCTCTGACCAAGTTACAACAGTTCAAACTATCAACAATCTTCCGTTTGAATTATCCGTCTGACTGTCACGAAAACAATTTATAATTTGCCAGAATATTAATGGTGACAAGGCCGTGGAATTTTTCTTGGAAATCTAAAACATCCTGCACCACAGTACGTATTTTGCTTATTTCATACTCTACGTGCAAACACCCGATAAAATATTCATTAATATCAATAAATCCACAAGCTCGTCGTCACTGTATGTCGTTCGAATGACTTCGAACTTACTTCGACACTGTGACACGCGTGATATTTTCGCCAAGACCTTTTTTCTTTTTTTAAAGAACAATTAAACTATTGAAATAGTTTCGTGACTCACTACTACGTATTGTTTCGTTCACGGCCAAGCTATTAGGTTATTTTTCCTTTTTTTACCGGTTCATCGTTATTGAAGCGAGCTAATTGCCCTCGATAAAGCTTAAACGCATGTAAAAACAACGTGCCGAACTGTGCTCTTGCTTTTTCCTCCGAAAACGATCGCTTTCCAACATGCTGGCTTACGCGCGTACGTAAAATAATTATTGGCCGAAGCACGAAGAGAGAACGCGATCTTATCGTCGACGTTGCAAAGGGGTTACATGGTTGCGTAATCGCCACGACCTTGACATTGATCGAACCCGATCTTTCGCATGGTCGCGATCAACCCCCCGCCGGAGGATCATTATTTTCCACTGTCGTACGATTACTCGAGACTTCGGCTTGGATTAAAAAGAAATTAAGCTTGAATAAAGCTTCAAAAAGAAATTACTAAAAAAAAAATATGTATAAGTATTAATTATGTATATATATAAATTATAAAAAAATTAATAATATAATATATATATAAAATAATAAAATATAATATATATATATATAAAATAATATATATATAATAATATATATATATAAAATAATAAAATATATATATACAAATTATAAAAAAATTAATGATATAATATATATATATATATATATATATATATATAAAAATTAAAAGAAAAGTTAATAAAATAATACTTGCATATGTATTAATTATATATATATATAAAAATTATAAAAAAGTTAATAATATAATATATATATAATAATAAAATATATATATATAAATTATAAAAAAATTAATAATATAATGTATATATAAAATAATAAAATATATATATGAAAATTATAAAAAAGTTAATAATATAATATATATATAAAATAATAATATATATATATATATATATATATATATATATATATATAAAATACACGAATCGCTTCGAAATATAGAGAATATGGTCGTAACTGTGGCGCAAAGTATAATATACAGACGCGGGACGAGGTTCCTCGAGTCGAAAAATCGACCGCGACCTTTGACACGAATCTCTGACTATGCCGCGAGTGTCTCTTTTCAAACTTTTGATCACCACGCGACGCGATATACGTGGATAATTTTTTCCGTGCGTGGAATAAACGAAAGAGGAGAAAGAGAGCCGATTCCTTCCGGCGTCAAATTTAAATTGGCTCCGAGTTTGACACCGAGCGATCGACGAACGAGTGTAAAAGTTTATCGACGAGGTCCACGGGAAGGCCGACTTTGTTATCGTGCGGGTCGTTCGATAACACCGGCTGCTTATTTATATTGTATCGTCAGCCAGCCCTCTAACACGTTCGATTCTATTCGCGTTGAATGCCCGACGATTGCTCGAGCAACCTAACTGGCAATCGGTGAAACGAACAGCGACGAAATTTCCTCATCAAGAATGGGCACGTGAAAATATATACAGCGAGTCACTTGATGCTTGATTAATAATAATAATGTTTAAATGTTTCAATCAGGGCATCGGAATTAATTTAAAAAAAAAAAAATTTTTTCAATATTGGAAACTGTTCCTGTATATTTTTGGTACAAAAGAGTTTCTGCTTCTGTGGAGTTTTTGAAGAAAGAAGTGCCACATTTTGTTTCGTGGGAATAAATTATCTCGGGACGTTTAATTAAAAATCTTTATATTATAGAAAGATATAATTATATTTATATAAAAATTTTTACGTTCGAGTACTATTCTTATAATATTATAATATTCTTATAATATTATAGCATAGTAGAAAGAAGTGTCACATTTGTTTCGTGGGAATAAATTATCTCAGGACGTTTAATTAAAAATCTTTATATTATAGAAAGATATAATTATATTTATATAAAAATTTTTACGTTCGAGTATTATTCTTATAATATTATAATATTCTTACAATATTATATAATGTTCTTAATATAATATTATAATATTCTTATAATATTATAGTATAGTAGAAAGAAGTGTCATATTTATTTCATGGGAATAAATTATCTCAGGACGTTTAATTAAAAATCTTTACATTATAGAAAGATATAATTATATTTATATAAAAATTTTTACGTTCGAGTACTATTCTTATAATATTATAATATTATAATATTCTTACAATATTATATAATGTTCTTCATGTAATATTATATAATATTCTTATAATATTATAGTATTCAGTGTCACTGTTGCTGATAAATATCGAGAACATTTTTCAACATATGACATGTGGATAGAAATTATTAAGAAATAATAAACTTATCGTTTGTTTTTTGCCCGAGTTACATTTAAATATACAAAACTGAGAAAATGTTGCAATTTTCTCGACGTGAGACAAAAACAAGAAGAAAAAAAAAAGGAACTGGCGAAGATCAATGAAACGAGTAGAAAGATGATAAATTCGAGGAACTCGACTCTTTCGAGAGAGAGAGAGAGAGAGAGAGAGAGAGAGAGAGAGAGAGAGAAAGAGGCCGAAAAGAATGTAAAGTTCTACTTACATACGCGCGCCATAGGAAGGATTCTACGTGTAAGTAAGACTGGATTATTTTCATTATGTGTGTGTGTCTATGTGTGCAGCTTACCTGAAAAAGAAACAAACGAGAGAAAAGAATGAGCGTGTGAGCGAAACGAGTGATAGATAAAATAGTAAAGTAAATTCCAATAAAAAGAAAACTACGACAAATCGAATTAACCTTTTGCGCTGGCAACTGATTGCGGACCATAACGAGTGACCAAAATCGTATACGATATAATTCATCGCTTTCTTTTTGAACTCGTCGATATGATATCACTTGGATAGAAATGATCGAAAAGTAACAAATTTATTATTTGTTTCGCCTGGATTGTACTTAAATATACTATAAACTATAATATATATAAATATACTATACTATATAATATACTATATATAATATAAATATATAAAATATACTATAACGAGAGAGAATATTGCAATTTTGGGATAAAAAAAATTCTCGACGTGGCACGCCATTCCGGCGCAAGAGGTTAAATCACTGCAAAGTAAAATGTGCGAAAATTGTGAAATTAGAAGGCAAATGTTGACAGTACAGTGAAACGTTACGAATTTCTCGCATTGATCAAGAAGAACAAAATCATTGAAGAAATCAAATTAGAACTTTGCTGGAGGGAACTTGAGAGAAAGAGAAGGAAAGAGGAAGGAGAGAAAGAGAGAAGGAAAAGGACGAAGGCTGTCAATTTGAACAGGACGAAAAAAATGAAATGAAATATTGAAAATACAAGCGTATTTCTAACAATATTGAAAATACAAGCGTATTTCTAACAATATTGAAAACACAACAGCATTTCGAATTGAATCTGTCGTTGATGGAAAGAGATACAAAGTGAATTTGCAATTGTAACGAGTTCTAAAGCGCTAAGGACGACCGTTTAATTTTTATTGTCCCATGAAACGTTGTTTTCCCATTCGATCGATACACTTCTTTTTTCCTTTTTTTTTTTTTTTTTTTTTTTTTTTCCTTTTTTTTTTTTTTTTTTTTTTTTTTTTTTTTTTTTTTTTTTTTTTTTTTT